>NC_060913.1:212653-245756 GCF_021234035.1 Daphnia pulicaria | reverse complement strand
TTCAGACATGGCTCGTAGTAAGTAGAGGAACAACCTACGGGTTGTATGGCGTGGCAGCCAACGGGTTAACTTAAGTGTATGTGTGTGTGTGTAACTGTGTATGTATGTATGCATGTATGTTGCTTTCGCAAAACTGTGGAGGAATTGTGGGTGGAGGTGGGACAATATACACAATTCTCATATCACTTATAATTTGTATATTTCATTTCTCACTCATACAGAATAAATACCATAGCAGAAATTATATATTACTATTGCTCAACTAAAGTAACTGCTATAAAACTTTAATCTATAACTCAATATTGTTGAATCCCCTTGTTGTTAAGAGAGTAGATTCCACCAGATCTCTTCAACCATTTCAAGATGAACATTCAACTTACTACTATGAATTCTCTGACAGGAACAAATCATCAGCACTTTTCAGATTGAGCAATTGCCGAACCTGCGATAAAAATATAAAGAAGAACAATTTCAACAAAGAAATTTTTGCACATAAATAAACAAAATTCAATAACCTACAAATACATTCATCAATGAGGTGGCTTTCCTCTAACCATTAGGGCTTGCACGTAATCAAATACAATCAACCTACACAGTTTTCGAACAACGTCAGAGATATGGAAATGCCAATAGGGTGGCGCCTAGGCTTCTGCCTCGAAGGTGTCAAAACTGGTCAAGGTGCTGTCAATCTTGTGCCATGTCAAAACAGAGCAGCGTTGCCTGTTGCCTCAAAATCAGCATTTCTTAAAAAGAAAAAAACTTGTACAAAATAATTAAATTTTTAATTTAAAAAAAAGGAACGCGCACTCACATTAAGAAAGTAGCATCCTACAGCCGTACGGCGTCGTGATTTACTTGGAGGTGCCGTCTCTTTAAAGTTCCTAACTCACATGGGCAAAGTCGAATTCTCAGTTTCTCAAGATTCTTGAAGAACGAACTCGTTTATCCTTTATCCATTACGTAACTTTCCTGGCGAGTTCAAAGAATTGACGATTCAGTTTCAGTCGGTTTCGTAGAATTTTTCGTTCAGTTAAAACCTTATACAAAAGATACAATAAAATCATTCTCACAACACGTCGGGCTACACAAAATTGGCATAGTCAGTGGAGTAAAAGCGAGTGAAAGGAATGTGGAATAGCAGTTACGCAACTCTCGGACGTGAATTCCCTTTCACGTGTCGATAACTCAGTCAAACCTCAAACGATTTACTTGGCCACCACGTTTCGAATATTCAACTGAAATGCCTTTTAATGTTGAGTTTAAAAAATCCTTCTGAAATAACTGTTAAGTATTTAATTAGGGTTAGAGTTGGACTCCCAAATGAGAACAAAAGCAGTTTTCATTTTTCATTCTCCTATTTGTTAGTAAAACTAGCAGGTGGCTAAAAAGTATCAATTTCCTCCACACTTTTATTTGTTCTAGTGCTAATTAGATGCCACATTTCAGAAATTATGTCGCAATTAAAAGAAATTACTCTTGGAACGGGTGGGGGAATCAGATAAGTCATCGCTCGGTAATCTGGAGCACCTTAGGTCCTGAGTTCGACTCCACAGTGGAACACAATCGTTTCCATTCCACGCCATCAGGTGGCGTGTACCTTCCCTCAAACAATGCTGTTGCAACGGAGATTTAAATCGGAATCGTGAAAATGTAAGAAAATAGTAATGCAGGAAGAAAATGTCGTGGTTTAGGGAGCGGCCACCCCCCATTGAAAAAAGTAAATTTGATGTGAACGAGCTGCAACTTCCGGTTGGTCTAGATTAATTACTCGATAAGGTATAATATTAAGCTAGCAATCAGTCAAACTGAAAGATTAGAATTGTACTGCAAATTCACATAAATGGTCAGGTGAGACATCTTCTTGGTTACAATTGTTACAGAAACAAATTTGCTTGAATTCCAAGATGTTTTCTTTATTCTAGCTGGGGACAGGGACTTTTATTTGAATTGGATTCTTCTATTGAATTGGACTTTTACTTCTATTTTTCCCAGGGACTTCTATTAGCAGTGGCAAACAATTTCCTTTGCGAGGAATTTTACAAAGGAGGTTTCTTCCTACAGAGTACAGATTTCATTTTAATACCCTTCGCCTTTCCTAACCTGGAAATCGTGGTGGGTAAGTTGACCCACCCAAGTTGGGAATCATCTATCACAAAACGCTCACTGCATTAAATGTTTTCCTGTACCTGGAGTCGGTGTCATAGGCCCAATGACCTCGTATAAAAAACCACAAATAATTGTGAAATGACACGATGGGTGAACCGGGAAGGTCTTGTTAAACCACTTTCTCTGCTTGTTGCACAGATTTACAGCGATTAAGTTAATCAAAAACTCCTATGATACAATAAAAACCAGATAAATAACCTTAGATATGCAAATAATCATTAATCAAAAGTTAATTACCAAAATGCAGTGAATAACTCTCGAAACAATCATACCGTCACAAGTTAATTAACGCACTGTCAACAAGTCAGCGTCCATTTTGAATAATAACAATAGGAGGGGGAGTGGGCAAGGTTGCATGAATATGAAAAAGGTGGTTACACTAAAATTGTGAAAAAATTCCAAGTTATTCAACAGACAAAAACATGAATCATAAGATTTCATAATCATAAATGGACAAAATGGTATGATGTAGGTAGTATGTATGATTTGGGTATGATGTAGCGCCTATCTCCACTGTCCAAATAAGCTAAATTGCCAAGAGGGAATCGTTTGTAAATCAAAATAGAACTCCAACGAATCTTAAGAATTTTAATTTAATTAATCAAACTTTGTCAGGGATCATGGTAGCTTAAGGTAAATAAAACACGAAAAATTCATAAACAATCTAATAAAAAGGTATTTTAGGTTTTGCTACCTGCCCCTCTGCGGTAATAAGGGAGGGTAGGGGTAACTGGGAGCTCGTAAACGTGGACGGGAGCAACGGGCAACTCTTGGCTGAAATCCGTTTTCGGTGGTCCATGTCACAGTGAATTTTTCTCCTTCGCGAGAAACCCAGTTCTTTGGTGCTGCCATAAACGTCCCCATAAGTGGTTCTGTGGTACGGTACCACTGGTACCTTGCATCTTCTTTTGCACCTGTGATTCCTCACGGGAGTTTGTAGTCGGATCCAGAGTAGCTGCAAAATTAACAGAATAATTTGTAAATGTATCATATTATTTTTCTTTATAAATTAAAGAATGAGGACTTGCCCTCATTTGCTGCTTCCGTCGAGATTGCGGACGTCGTGTTGGCTGGTGATGGTGATTCCGCCATATTTGCTGTCCTTGTTGTTAGAACCGTAGATGGGAGACGTCATGTAACTGGAATCTCTATGGGTTGATTGGTAGCCGGAAGGAGCGGCGGCAGCAACGGCCAAGAGAGCAGCGACGATAAACTAAATTAAAATGAAGTTTAACTTTTCTATTTAAAAAAATTCATTCATTCATTGATGGCGAACGCTGAACGAAAAAACCCTATGTAATTAGAATTTTTTTTTTACGAAATTAAATACCCTTTAACTAACCAGGCAGTGGAGATGCGTTGAGAGATTTAAGGATGATAACGTTCGACGCTAAAGGCTGGCGAGAGTAGAGTTCGACACCTTGTCCCATCAATTTTTCGAGCTTTCATTCTATTTCTCCTCTGGCTCTCATCTAGAATATAAGAAATAGGCAAACAAAATCGTTACAAAAGCACTGCGAGAACCAGCGAATAAAACTTCGGTCATGTCTAAGAATGTATAGGGGAAAAGACAAACAAGATGCATATCTCGGACACAAAATAGCAACAAGTTATAGGTCTTATTTAGCCCCGTTTTGCCCCTATAGGTCTTCTCTTTTGGCTGTTGGGGGGACAGACGAGGAGGATGGCAACATACTTGTGCGTTATATTACGTGCCGTCCGTTCGTTATTATCATAATCGGAAAGAAAAGACTAAAGAGGAGAGAAAAGTGCACGGCAATTAAAATAGCTGAAACCTTAGACATATTAATCAACAATGAAGAAAGCTAATAGTGACCCGTACGCGGTGAACTATTGTGTATATGGCGACTTGGATGATTCTGCTTATCCTTATACTCTCTGCATTACCATTGGACCAAATTTAAGGCATTTTTTAAATTTCTGCGTGAATGACCAATTAGCGTTAGATGGCTATAGTTGTAAAGGTTATCTAGTGAGACAATCGACGATAAACTATCCCAAAGACCGACCAGGAAAAAAAAAAATTCGGGAAATTGTTTTTTGTAAAGCTAACTGGGTCAGACAAATAAGCGGAGACCTTCCTAAAGTCTGTGCTGACGTCACTACGTCAGCACAGACACCCCTGGCACGTGGATCCGGAAAGCTGTTTAATAAGAGGATAGAGAGTTAGAGACATACGTATATTAGATTGGTGATTAGTAGGTAGAATATAAATATCTAGATCCATTTGTGTCAATAAAATATTCGTTAAATCAACAAAGACAATATATGAGCAGCAGCTCTGCCCTAATTGGGATAAACAAATATTGGTTTTAGTGATTAAATGCAAATGAAATATTCAGTCTATGGGACCTGAGTAGAGAAAATGTGAGCATAAAAAGCCGGCTCTTTCTCTGAGCTTATCATCACAACTCGTCCAGCATCAGTTGCAGCGATAACCCAAAATGTTCCAGAAATTTTTTGTAAGTATTAATTTCCACAATAACTAAATTAGTTCAATCTCTTCTTCAAATCTTTTTTAAAATGTTGTGTTTTTGTTTTTCCCGTCAATCTTTTAAAGCTCTTTGCTTGCGTCTTGGCTGTGATGGCCGTCGTCTACACCAACTCGGCACCCACTGAAGATGAACCCGCTAATTCCGACGAGCCGGGAGACCAGTTCTTGTTCTACTGTCGCTTGTTCAGTAAGTTACCACGCTCTTCGTTTAAAAATAAGTTATAAATGACGCTGGATACACCAATCAAGGCTTGACGAAATCTATAAATCTCAATGCTTTGGAGACGAATAATGGGATTATGTTTTCTTACAGGTTCTTGCAGCAACAGCACCCAGTGCTCGAGCAATGTGATCTACAAGACCTGCAACGGTGGCCGTTGCTGTAAGGGTTAAACATCATCAGGTGTAACCTACCGTAGTAACGCATGTCACTAGATACGGACCACTTCTAAGAAAAATCATTCGTCCTTATTTTATCATTTCCTTTTATATCCCAAGTTTTATTAATTGAGTTCTATCAAGACTTGTCATGTCCGTCTCTTTTGTAAGAATCTCAGTTAAACGAAAAAAATACACTTTACATCATAAACTACTTCGTTCTACAATAACTGGCTTCTTTTACTATTAACGATTAACGAGGAGGTGCCGATGTGGCGGCAGGTTCCTCTTGATCATGATATTTTCTATAATCGCACTTCGCTTGAAGTGTTCAAAGTTAAAAATTTTTTGAATTTCATTATTTACACGCAGACAAAATTGTGAGGTACAAAATTGGGTTTGATCTGCAGTCGTTCTACAAATGAGTTATCTAACGAACCCTAACTGAACAAACAAAAATGGAAAGATAAAACAGCCTCATTCAACACCATAGCTCAGGAATAATCGTACTCCGTACTATGTAGGCCTAACAATAGTCAACGCCACTAAATAGTTAAAAAGGAAGAATAGAGACACATTTTGTCCTACCTTTAAGCCTTGGAAATATGGCCAGGCATCCATACACAAGTGTTTCATTCGCTGAAGAGTTGAATCCACCAGGCGAGAAAAAGGGGTCCTCATGAATACACCCACACTCACATGGGTGTGACACGAGGACATTTAAAAAATGGAGAAGAAGAGATACTCGGCCGACATCGATAGTTTCTCCAGTTAAACGGAATGCTGATTATCTAAATAAAAAATTAAAAAATGGGTTACAGAAAATATTGAGAGAAACAACAAGGAAAAGTTGAAAATGAGACAGAGAGTCCAATTCAACATAAAAAATTACTAAGTAAATTTCTCTGTTATGATGGTTTGTTAAGTAATGCTACTGTTAATGCAGTATGTAAAAGTTTGCAATTTTTTGAAAGAACATTAATTTTTAAAATACTAAAACCGGATATCTTTAGATCCTTGAATACCACGTTTAAAGAATTTCTGTAATCAAACAGTTAGAGTTAAAATACATAATGTGCGGGAAAGCGGAATAATTCATCGTTCGTGCAAACAGAGGAAAATTTTAGCTGACATTTTTGAAATTTGCAATTGGTATTAATCAATTACTTATTAAATTAAATGTGAATTGCAAATGTGCATGCGCTTTCAAACTTGAACAAATAACGGCGATAAGCTAGTTCGTACTGAACGAAACAGGTTAGAAAGAGGGGAAATTGGTCAATAGAATCCTTGTTTACAAGGGAATTAATGCTGCAATTTCATTTAGCAGCACTGCTAAATGACTGTACTGTCTGCTAAATGACTAAATACTGTCACTTGACAGTAATTAAAGCCAGCAGCTGCACGATAGGGGATTCACCCACTAATAATTGACAATAGCGTGAGCAGGTTTTCATACCTGATGTCGTGACTGCCACCTTCAAGGGGCTGGTGTCGTTGGGTCACTGTAGTCCTAACTTACGGCATCGAATGGTTTTTGCCACGGGAGAAAGGTGTAAACGAAGCCTGCATTGAGAGAAAACAAAGCAAAAAAAATTTGAATTTTTAATTAAGCGAAAAAGAAAAACATAAATGCTATACGATTTTCATACCAGCAAAACCTTTTTTTTCTCCTGAATTTTATAATCAAAGTGGTTTTTATAACATTTCTTTCTGTCCTTCCTTTTGGGTTTCTACAAACTTTGCTTATACAGATATCATATAAATTACTTTTCGTTTAACAATCACATTTCTCAGTTGGGTACCTTTGAGAAGTCAAACGCTGAGCTGGCTGGATATTTTGGATTATCTGATAAGCTGGCAAAGACGAGAAGAAACACCGCAAGGTTAATACCTAAATCTTCCAATAATCTGATGTTGATTCTGGACAGCAATGACGATTGAGTACTTCCGCCTGGATAATCTTCAATGGATTAATAATAGATTTAATCTCTCTCACAGAAAAAAAAAATATTCCGCTCAAGCAAGAATAAAAACTGTAGAGGGGAGGTTGTTGTTGTTTCGGGTTCATGGCATTGCATACTTGCGAAAAATTCAAAAAACTTTTAAAATAAATTGAATTGATTAGTTATTAGGTTAATGAATACAGCGTTTAGAGAGAATGGGGCATTCAGTTTTTCCTCTCTATTCAAGAAAATATAAACATGTAAACAATCCCTATAAAACCAACGAGAAGGATTTAAGTTTGTACAATAAAGACGAAAAGGTTGAATAAATTAAAAAGGGAACAGACTGGTAATTGTTATTACATTTGAAGTCGGAAAAGGAGCATCGACTGTGCCAAAGAACGAAACAGATCTCCTAATAAAAATATGATCAATACAGATCAACATAATGAACTTCAAGAAACAAAAAAATAAGAGAAGAATTGTCAATTAAGTGACATCCATTTACAAGATTGAGCCGTTTGGCAATCGCAGGTCACATGGACGAGGTTTTGGCAACTAATGTTTGAGGGATCCCGACAAGAAAATCCACGATGGATTATCCAGATTTAAAAAACCGATCATCTCGTCAAACATAACGCCCACTCCGCACCATTACATAACCCAAGTCATAATCCCCTAATCCTTCGCCGCCACAGTTGGAAAGAGAAGGATAATCCTGCCACGCGCGGTTGCGGCGGCAGGAAGTATTTGTCAGGATTTTCTAGTTTTCCAACCAATGGCGAAGGAGGTCAAATTGTCTAAAAAATTTTATCCATATAAACCCCCAAAACGTGAAATTCCGCATTCCATCTTTGGTCTTTGTTCACTACACGTCTCGCTCCTCTAAGGTCAGTTACCAGTGTCTGTTCGTAGTCGTTCACATTAGTTTAATTAATTAAGTGCTTAAGTTGTATCGTTGACTCTTTAACTATGGATAGTTACGGTAATTTACTTTCTTTCTTCACTCAAATCACTTATTTACGAAGGAAATGTTTTAACGTTACTTTCTTACTTTCAGATTATTATCCCGTTGTTTCCACCACGAAGTCTTCTTCAGCATCCGGTCGTCAGCGCCACTTTTACGACGAGGTCCAGCTGGAGCTACTCGACGCAGAGTTCAACAGAGATCCGTTTCCCAATCGAGAAGGTCGCCGACGCATCGCCCAGTTGATTGGCGTCTCTGAGAAATCGATTATGGTATGGCATTTTGATTTTTACTTTTTTAAATTAATTACCTCAAATGAATTTCTCTTATTGATTGCATCAGTGGTGGTTTCAGAATCGCCGTCGACGTGCACGCCAACTTGGATCTTCAAGAACCGCAACTTCAACTCGCGAAACAAATCGCCAACATCGTCGATCACCGCCATACGTTTCTCGTCAAAGTCGACAAGGTTAGTCTCTATTGGATGAAGAAATTTCTGTGAATAATTTACTAACGTCTTTTGTTTTAAATTTTCAGATACTTACGTTTCAACTCAAGTCCTCCCAACTCCTGGATTTTATTCGGATCCTCCGGCAGTTCCACCCGTGGAACCAATCAACTACTCGACGTCCGAATCATCATCGTCGTCTCCACTTCAATCCGAATGGCTTGCTACCAGCTGTCCACAAGACGTCGTTAGTCCCCAGTCCAATTTCAATAACTCGAATGGATTCCGAACGGAGCAGCAACCACAGCAGCAAGACTATTCCTCCTACTACTGGAACAACTGGGAACACTCTCCTCCTTTCTATCCAACTTCTATGACAAATCAAACATTTTACTCCAACATTGTTTCTGATCCGTATTCCTCATCTTATTGTTATTATTCACCTGAAACAACAAATCAGTTTCATTATCAGTCATGTTAGTAAATTTCATATTTGACGCATAATTGACAATCCAATAAATCACCAAACATATCTTACAAACCAACATATCTAACATAGCTTAAAGCTTTTATCTTGTTTTAAAAGGTTGGTGAATTAATTACCTACATTTTTAATGGCTAATAAATAGTGACATTCATCGGGAACAAATGAATGCCAAGGGGTTATCGGTATTGCCGTTGTTATTCATCAAATCTACTAATTTAGTAAACAGACAATTTACTAATTATTCTAATAGCAAATGTATCCTAATTCAATCAATCAAAATAAATTATTCCCTACCAAATTTCACAATTGAATTATTTGTCGTAGCATTTGAATTTAAATCTTCGAAACATTTCGAAAATAATTAAAAAATGAATTATGAGGATGCTAACTGCTAAGGCCTAATTTTTTTAAGATAAATTTAAAGGGGGATTTTCGGAATCGAAAAAAATGTTTGATTTAAAGTCAGCTGGTATTGAACCCATCATCACAGAATAGAGACTATCTGTAAATGGATTTCACATTCAATATTTAGAGAAAAAGAAAGTTAAGAGCAAAAATATTTCAACGCGACAATACCAAATAAGGCAGAAATTTGTTGTCTTTCACTTTCTAATTCAACAAAATCTGAAAATCGAACCATGGATTCGCCCGAGTGACCCAAATCGTCCTCGTTGTGGCCTCCTCCGGAGCCGCTAATTCTCACATCCCCGACGTGTTAACCACTCGGTCATATACGTCAATACTATAGTCTCATTTGCAATATGTTTAATGCTTCAGTCCACAAGTCATGTCATCTGTGAGCCTAAATTAAAGGGACACAAACTAATATATTAGATATTCTTACCATTGAAGACTGATGTATCAAGTAATTTATTTCTAAGAAATTCTGACTTTGGAGATTGAAATCAACAGCAACTCACAAAAAATCCTCGTTGTCAGAGTTGTCCAACTGAAATAAAAAGGTATTTGGACACCAATGGTACATTAAATTAAAGCTATCTATATTTTCTGATAGTACAGCATGTAATATAATGGATTACTCGAACTCTGAACACGATAACAACCATGAACAAGGACACAGGCTGCTGAATTCTTTGAATATTCTTAAGGTTTTGTTTTCCTCACAAATAAATTCTATGCCACACTAAAGAGAAGAAAATATATGGTTTCAAAACATATTTACTTGTAGGCCTGCTGAACTATTCTTCATTCCAACTCTTGCTGCTAATCACATGTTCCACTGGTGCTTTTCTAAGCTTAGTTACTGAAAGACTAGACTAAATAACACCTTAAGTTATTCAATGCAAGGAAAATAAGTCACAGGTAGTTAAAACTTAAAAGCACGATAGAACGACAAATCCTAGAACTGTGACAACATTCACAATTCACACCACGCCGGACGCTGCCATGTTGGTTGCTACTTATTGTTCCGTCACTTCGGTGTATGCATTTTCTTTTTATTGCTAGATGGCAGCATTTCGTATTTGTTTTCTTCTTCACTAGATGGTGTGGACCTTTGGGATGGAATGGCGCTAATTCCCTGTAATTTGAAAATTGTAATTGAAAGATTCAGTTGAACAATTCGCGTCACATCAGGAACCAGAAGTGGGTGATAAGGTTTTCACAGAACAAACAAACATGATGTCTGAATTCAGAATTCATAACTTAAAAAGTTAGCAGTACGTAGTAAGTAGTGTACATTCCAATGGGGAGAACGCCGGAGAAGAAAGACCTTGCTCTACATACATATTTTTTTTAAAGTTTTCTTTTTCATATTTCCAGCCAAGAAAACTACAGGGAAAGAGTTGGCCGCCCACAGTAGCACACCGACCATGTGAAGGTCGACGATGACAAAGCCGAAAGATGAAAACACGGTGCGGGTGCGTGAATTCAATACTACCGCAAATCAGTTTCTATAAGTCATTTTTGTCCTTTAGTCTACTCATTTGTGTTACTTTACTAAATGATTAATGGATATCAGTCGGTTCGTCAATCGTCAGTGGATTCAAAAGAAATTGCAATAAAATTATTTTAATGAACCATAAAAAGGGAAGGTGTTTGGAATGGTAAATGACCTGGGCTCACGCTCCTACTTCATTGGCTGCACACTGGGCTTTAGATTGGATCGCCTATAGTGTTACCAAGTGAACGGTAACTGTCGACGACCGTCAGGGGCACAATCCAAACAATAAGATGAATCTCACTTCAGTCACTAAAATTTGATCTTTATCACGATAATAAAGGCTAGAAAATGAAAACTTGTGATTGAACGAAAGTGTAGGAGGAACCGTTTTTCGGAATGAAATCGGGTACTTGAAAAATTGGCGATCAAGCCAATGAAGAGTGAAAATGAGGTCAGATGAGCTTCGAAATTCATCACAAGGGCAAAATAACCCAAACGGAGGCCCCACCCAGTTTTACGAGAGCAAAAGTTCTATCCCTATATGTGCGTGAATAATCTTATCCGTGCGAAAATGCTCGTCGTGCATCACTTGAAAAAGAAAAAGTAATGGCCAGATGCTGAGGTAGGCCCCACAGCACCAGGTATAAAAACAGAAGCCCAAAATCTCAAAGTTATCAGTTGTACAACAACCAAACACTTGAATCAACATGCAGGTATAAGCTCGTCCACTTCCATCGACTATACAATCGTCTAAGTTTTTTTAAAATGATCTGAATTCAATCTGAAAAATGTATTGAAAGGTTTTGATCGTTCTCGCCGCCGCCTTGATTGCCACTGTGGCCTCAAATGCTTACTACCCCAAACCGGCCTACCCAACCCCAGCTTACCCATCTTACAGCAAGTCTTACGATTACGTAAGTATCACCATATTTTATTTCATTAACTGTCGATTAAGTTTTGGCCTGTTTTAAATGAATTCCTGCAGGCCCCAATGCCATACAGCTTCGCCTGGGCCGTAAAGGACGACTACACCTACAACGACTACGCCCACCAGGAGACGGCCGATGACAAGGGCTACGTGTCCGGCTCTTACCGCACCCTCCTGCCCGACGGCCGGACCCAGACGGTCACCTACAAGGCCGACGACTACAGCGGATACGTCGCCGACGTCAAATACGACGGAGATGCCAAATACCCCGAGTACAAGCCATCGGCATACAAGCCCGCTGCTGCCTACCCCAGCCCAGCTTATCCCTCTTCTTACCCCGCTTACCCCGCATACAAACCCGCCTACAAGCCCGCATACCCAGCTCCGGCTTACCCCAAATATTAAGTGAATATATTTCTGTAATTTAAAATTTATAAATATAAAAAAGTAAAACATTCAACCAACCAGTTTTCTACTTTCTACAGTTAGTTGATTATTTCTTTCTCTTCGGTTTTCTTCTTTTCCTTGTTTAGCACGAAGAGTTCCCCTATTTTGCTCTTTTCTTAATGATAATTCAACGACCGCGAATTTGGCGAAAAAGAAATCCAACCCAATTTCACTTTTGCCTCCACTTTTGAGGCTGTCGAATGAACGAAAACGACACAACGATTTACTTGCGAAACATACTGTATCAATACTCTAACAAAACCAATCACTACTCGGCATTTGACAACTGAGTTGATAACGCTCGCCATTTCTATATTTTTCTTATCTTATCGCCTTTGATTTTTCGGCGACCATTTATACTCTTCACGTGTTTGAATCTTTCAAAAAATATTCTCGACAATCAATTTTTGAACCAAGTACGTAACGGCACTTTCTGCAAGTCAGTCGCACATGGCTTTTGCTGTTTAATCTCATCCGGAGGTTCCTTTGAACTTGTTTCATCTCTATTTTAAGGTAACCTATAAGGCTATAAGCATTAACGAATTTGTTTCACTTTTGTGTTCGACAGTATGATGCACAAAGTAGGGTGGTGAGTCACAATCACATACGCAAAGCAAATAATATAGCCTAGATAAGGTATGTCACGTTGTCAGCCTAGGTAAATCTTCCAAGTTCTTTGCTAACCCCATGAACCAAGGAAAGCTCCCGTAACAAAAAGAGAAGCTTGCACGATACCTTGTTGAAGCTCGAGGCTGTCAATCCTGTACCATGTCAAAAAAAAAACGCAGCGTTGCCTCAAAATCAGCATTTCTTAAAAAGAAAAGAAAAAAAACTTGTAAAAAAATTATTTGATTTTCAATTAAAAAAAAAAAAAAAATGAACGCGCACTCACATTAGGAAAGCAGCAACTACAGCCGTACAGCTACAGCGTCGTGATTTACTTGGAGGTGCCGTCTCTTTAAAGTTCCTAACTCACGTGGGCAAAAGCGAATTCTCACAATTCTTGAAGAACGAACTCGTTTATCCATTACGTAACTTTCCTGGCGAGTTCAAAGAATTGACGATTCAGTTTTAGTCGGTTTCGTAGAATTTTTCGTTCAGTTAAAACCTAATACAAAAGATACAATAAAATCATTATCACAACACGTTGGGCTACACAAAATTGGCAGTCAGTGGAGTAAAAGCGAGTGAAAGGAATGCAGAATAGCAGTTACGCAACTCTCGGACGTGAATTCGCTTTCACGTGTCGATAACCCAGTCATAATATTAACTTGGCCACCATGTCTCAAATATTCAACTGAAATGCCTTTTAATGTTGAGTTAAAAAATTCTTCTGAAATAACTGTCAAGCATTTAATTAGATGACAAAATATTTATGGAAAATAAAAGAAATTAATCTGTGGATAGAATGGGTGACCCGGATAAGACATCGCTTGATGATCAGACTACTCCTGAGTTAGAGTTCGATTCCCAAATGAGAACGAAAGCAGTTTTCATTTTTCATTTTTTTCTCTCCTATTTGTTAGTAAAACTAGCAGGTGGCCGAAAAGTATCAATTTCCTTCACACTTTTATTTTTTTTTTGCGCTAATTAAATGCCACATTTCAGAAATTATGTCGCAATTAAAAGAAATTACGCTTGGAACGGGTAGGGGAATCAGATAAGTTATCGCTCGGTAGTCTGGAGCACCTTAGGTCCTGAGTTCGACTCCACAGTGGAACACAATCGTTTCCATTCCACGCCATCAGGTGGCGTGTACCTTCCCTCAAACAATGCTGTCGCAACGGAGATTTTTAATCGGAATCGTGGAAATGTAAGAAAATAGTAATGCAGGAAGAAAATGTCGTGGTTTAGGGAGCGGCCACCCCCCGTTGAAAAAAGTAAATTTGATGTGAACGAGCTGCAACTTCCGGTTGGTCTAGATTAATTACTCGATAGGGTAAAATATTAAGCTAGCAATCAGTCAAACTGAAAGATTAGAATTGTACTGCAAATTCACATAAATGGTCAGGTGAGACATCTTCTTGGTTAAGGAGTTACAGAAACAAATTTGCTTGAATTCCGAGATGATTTCTTTATTCTAGCTGGGGACAGGGACTTTTATTTGAATTGGATTCTTCTATTGAATTGGACTTTTACTTCTATTTTTCCCAGGGACTTCTATTAGCAGTGGCAAACAATTTCCTTTGCGAGGAATTTTACAAAGGAGGTTTCTTCCTACAGAGTACAGATTTCATTTTAATACCCTTCGCCTTTCCTAACCTGGAAATCGTGGTGGGTAAGTTGACCCACCCAAGTTGGGAATCATCTATCACAAAACGCTCACTGCATTAAATGTTTTCCTGTACCTGGAGTCGGTGTCATAGGCCCAATGACCTCGTATAAAAAACCACAAATAATTGTGAAATGACACGATGGGTGAACCGGGAAGGTCTTGTTAAACCACTTTCTCTGCTTGTTGCACAGATTTACAGCGATTAAGTTAATCAAAAACTCCTATGATACAATAAAAACCAGATAAATAACCTTAGATATGCAAATAATCATTAATCAAAAGTTAATTACCAAAATGCAGTGAATAACTCTCGAAACAATCATACCGTCACAAGTTAATTAACGCACTGTCAACAAGTCAGCGTCCATTTTGAATAATAACAATAGGAGGGGGAGTGGGCAAGGTTGCATGAATATGAAAAAGGTGGTTACACTAAAATTGTGAAAAAATTCCAAGTTATTCAACAGACAAAAACATGAATCATAAGATTTCATAATCATAAATGGACAAAATGGTATGATGTAGGTAGTATGTATGATTTGGGTATGATGTAGCGCCTATCTCCACTGTCCAAATAAGCTAAATTGCCAAGAGGGAATCGTTTGTAAATCAAAATAGAACTCCAACGAATCTTAAGAATTTTAATTTAATTAATCAAACTTTGTCAGGGATCATGGTAGCTTAAGGTAAATAAAACACGAAAAATTCATAAACAATCTAATAAAAAGGTATTTTAGGTTTTGCTACCTGCCCCTCTGCGGTAATAAGGGAGGGTAGGGGTAACTGGGAGCTCGTAAACGTGGACGGGAGCAACGGGCAACTCTTGGCTGAAATCCGTTTTCGGTGGTCCATGTCACAGTGAATTTTTCTCCTTCGCGAGAAACCCAGTTCTTTGGTGCTGCCATAAACGTCCCCATAAGTGGTTCTGTGGTACGGTACCACTGGTACCTTGCATCTTCTTTTGCACCTGTGATTCCTCACGGGAGTTTGTAGTCGGATCCAGAGTAGCTGCAAAATTAACAGAATAATTTGTAAATGTATCATATTATTTTTCTTTATAAATTAAAGAATGAGGACTTGCCCTCATTTGCTGCTTCCGTCGAGATTGCGGACGTCGTGTTGGCTGGTGATGGTGATTCCGCCATATTTGCTGTCCTTGTTGTTAGAACCGTAGATGGGAGACGTCATGTAACTGGAATCTCTATGGGTTGATTGGTAGCCGGAAGGAGCGGCGGCAGCAACGGCCAAGAGAGCAGCGACGATAAACTAAATTAAAATGAAGTTTAACTTTTCTATTTAAAAAAATTCATTCATTCATTGATGGCGAACGCTGAACGAAAAAACCCTATGTAATTAGAATTTTTTTTTTACGAAATTAAATACCCTTTAACTAACCAGGCAGTGGAGATGCGTTGAGAGATTTAAGGATGATAACGTTCGACGCTAAAGGCTGGCGAGAGTAGAGTTCGACACCTTGTCCCATCAATTTTTCGAGCTTTCATTCTATTTCTCCTCTGGCTCTCATCTAGAATATAAGAAATAGGCAAACAAAATCGTTACAAAAGCACTGCGAGAACCAGCGAATAAAACTTCGGTCATGTCTAAGAATGTATAGGGGAAAAGACAAACAAGATGCATATCTCGGACACAAAATAGCAACAAGTTATAGGTCTTATTTAGCCCCGTTTTGCCCCTATAGGTCTTCTCTTTTGGCTGTTGGGGGGACAGACGAGGAGGATGGCAACATACTTGTGCGTTATATTACGTGCCGTCCGTTCGTTATTATCATAATCGGAAAGAAAAGACTAAAGAGGAGAGAAAAGTGCACGGCAATTAAAATAGCTGAAACCTTAGACATATTAATCAACAATGAAGAAAGCTAATAGTGACCCGTACGCGGTGAACTATTGTGTATATGGCGACTTGGATGATTCTGCTTATCCTTATACTCTCTGCATTACCATTGGACCAAATTTAAGGCATTTTTTAAATTTCTGCGTGAATGACCAATTAGCGTTAGATGGCTATAGTTGTAAAGGTTATCTAGTGAGACAATCGACGATAAACTATCCCAAAGACCGACCAGGAAAAAAAAAAATTCGGGAAATTGTTTTTTGTAAAGCTAACTGGGTCAGACAAATAAGCGGAGACCTTCCTAAAGTCTGTGCTGACGTCACTACGTCAGCACAGACACCCCTGGCACGTGGATCCGGAAAGCTGTTTAATAAGAGGATAGAGAGTTAGAGACATACGTATATTAGATTGGTGATTAGTAGGTAGAATATAAATATCTAGATCCATTTGTGTCAATAAAATATTCGTTAAATCAACAAAGACAATATATGAGCAGCAGCTCTGCCCTAATTGGGATAAACAAATATTGGTTTTAGTGATTAAATGCAAATGAAATATTCAGTCTATGGGACCTGAGTAGAGAAAATGTGAGCATAAAAAGCCGGCTCTTTCTCTGAGCTTATCATCACAACTCGTCCAGCATCAGTTGCAGCGATAACCCAAAATGTTCCAGAAATTTTTTGTAAGTATTAATTTCCACAATAACTAAATTAGTTCAATCTCTTCTTCAAATCTTTTTTAAAATGTTGTGTTTTTGTTTTTCCCGTCAATCTTTTAAAGCTCTTTGCTTGCGTCTTGGCTGTGATGGCCGTCGTCTACACCAACTCGGCACCCACTGAAGATGAACCCGCTAATTCCGACGAGCCGGGAGACCAGTTCTTGTTCTACTGTCGCTTGTTCAGTAAGTTACCACGCTCTTCGTTTAAAAATAAGTTATAAATGACGCTGGATACACCAATCAAGGCTTGACGAAATCTATAAATCTCAATGCTTTGGAGACGAATAATGGGATTATGTTTTCTTACAGGTTCTTGCAGCAACAGCACCCAGTGCTCGAGCAATGTGATCTACAAGACCTGCAACGGTGGCCGTTGCTGTAAGGGTTAAACATCATCAGGTGTAACCTACCGTAGTAACGCATGTCACTAGATACGGACCACTTCTAAGAAAAATCATTCGTCCTTATTTTATCATTTCCTTTTATATCCCAAGTTTTATTAATTGAGTTCTATCAAGACTTGTCATGTCCGTCTCTTTTGTAAGAATCTCAGTTAAACGAAAAAAATACACTTTACATCATAAACTACTTCGTTCTACAATAACTGGCTTCTTTTACTATTAACGATTAACGAGGAGGTGCCGATGTGGCGGCAGGTTCCTCTTGATCATGATATTTTCTATAATCGCACTTCGCTTGAAGTGTTCAAAGTTAAAAATTTTTTGAATTTCATTATTTACACGCAGACAAAATTGTGAGGTACAAAATTGGGTTTGATCTGCAGTCGTTCTACAAATGAGTTATCTAACGAACCCTAACTGAACAAACAAAAATGGAAAGATAAAACAGCCTCATTCAACACCATAGCTCAGGAATAATCGTACTCCGTACTATGTAGGCCTAACAATAGTCAACGCCACTAAATAGTTAAAAAGGAAGAATAGAGACACATTTTGTCCTACCTTTAAGCCTTGGAAATATGGCCAGGCATCCATACACAAGTGTTTCATTCGCTGAAGAGTTGAATCCACCAGGCGAGAAAAAGGGGTCCTCATGAATACACCCACACTCACATGGGTGTGACACGAGGACATTTAAAAAATGGAGAAGAAGAGATACTCGGCCGACATCGATAGTTTCTCCAGTTAAACGGAATGCTGATTATCTAAATAAAAAATTAAAAAATGGGTTACAGAAAATATTGAGAGAAACAACAAGGAAAAGTTGAAAATGAGACAGAGAGTCCAATTCAACATAAAAAATTACTAAGTAAATTTCTCTGTTATGATGGTTTGTTAAGTAATGCTACTGTTAATGCAGTATGTAAAAGTTTGCAATTTTTTGAAAGAACATTAATTTTTAAAATACTAAAACCGGATATCTTTAGATCCTTGAATACCACGTTTAAAGAATTTCTGTAATCAAACAGTTAGAGTTAAAATACATAATGTGCGGGAAAGCGGAATAATTCATCGTTCGTGCAAACAGAGGAAAATTTTAGCTGACATTTTTGAAATTTGCAATTGGTATTAATCAATTACTTATTAAATTAAATGTGAATTGCAAATGTGCATGCGCTTTCAAACTTGAACAAATAACGGCGATAAGCTAGTTCGTACTGAACGAAACAGGTTAGAAAGAGGGGAAATTGGTCAATAGAATCCTTGTTTACAAGGGAATTAATGCTGCAATTTCATTTAGCAGCACTGCTAAATGACTGTACTGTCTGCTAAATGACTAAATACTGTCACTTGACAGTAATTAAAGCCAGCAGCTGCACGATAGGGGATTCACCCACTAATAATTGACAATAGCGTGAGCAGGTTTTCATACCTGATGTCGTGACTGCCACCTTCAAGGGGCTGGTGTCGTTGGGTCACTGTAGTCCTAACTTACGGCATCGAATGGTTTTTGCCACGGGAGAAAGGTGTAAACGAAGCCTGCATTGAGAGAAAACAAAGCAAAAAAAATTTGAATTTTTAATTAAGCGAAAAAGAAAAACATAAATGCTATACGATTTTCATACCAGCAAAACCTTTTTTTTCTCCTGAATTTTATAATCAAAGTGGTTTTTATAACATTTCTTTCTGTCCTTCCTTTTGGGTTTCTACAAACTTTGCTTATACAGATATCATATAAATTACTTTTCGTTTAACAATCACATTTCTCAGTTGGGTACCTTTGAGAAGTCAAACGCTGAGCTGGCTGGATATTTTGGATTATCTGATAAGCTGGCAAAGACGAGAAGAAACACCGCAAGGTTAATACCTAAATCTTCCAATAATCTGATGTTGATTCTGGACAGCAATGACGATTGAGTACTTCCGCCTGGATAATCTTCAATGGATTAATAATAGATTTAATCTCTCTCACAGAAAAAAAAAATATTCCGCTCAAGCAAGAATAAAAACTGTAGAGGGGAGGTTGTTGTTGTTTCGGGTTCATGGCATTGCATACTTGCGAAAAATTCAAAAAACTTTTAAAATAAATTGAATTGATTAGTTATTAGGTTAATGAATACAGCGTTTAGAGAGAATGGGGCATTCAGTTTTTCCTCTCTATTCAAGAAAATATAAACATGTAAACAATCCCTATAAAACCAACGAGAAGGATTTAAGTTTGTACAATAAAGACGAAAAGGTTGAATAAATTAAAAAGGGAACAGACTGGTAATTGTTATTACATTTGAAGTCGGAAAAGGAGCATCGACTGTGCCAAAGAACGAAACAGATCTCCTAATAAAAATATGATCAATACAGATCAACATAATGAACTTCAAGAAACAAAAAAATAAGAGAAGAATTGTCAATTAAGTGACATCCATTTACAAGATTGAGCCGTTTGGCAATCGCAGGTCACATGGACGAGGTTTTGGCAACTAATGTTTGAGGGATCCCGACAAGAAAATCCACGATGGATTATCCAGATTTAAAAAACCGATCATCTCGTCAAACATAACGCCCACTCCGCACCATTACATAACCCAAGTCATAATCCCCTAATCCTTCGCCGCCACAGTTGGAAAGAGAAGGATAATCCTGCCACGCGCGGTTGCGGCGGCAGGAAGTATTTGTCAGGATTTTCTAGTTTTCCAACCAATGGCGAAGGAGGTCAAATTGTCTAAAAAATTTTATCCATATAAACCCCCAAAACGTGAAATTCCGCATTCCATCTTTGGTCTTTGTTCACTACACGTCTCGCTCCTCTAAGGTCAGTTACCAGTGTCTGTTCGTAGTCGTTCACATTAGTTTAATTAATTAAGTGCTTAAGTTGTATCGTTGACTCTTTAACTATGGATAGTTACGGTAATTTACTTTCTTTCTTCACTCAAATCACTTATTTACGAAGGAAATGTTTTAACGTTACTTTCTTACTTTCAGATTATTATCCCGTTGTTTCCACCACGAAGTCTTCTTCAGCATCCGGTCGTCAGCGCCACTTTTACGACGAGGTCCAGCTGGAGCTACTCGACGCAGAGTTCAACAGAGATCCGTTTCCCAATCGAGAAGGTCGCCGACGCATCGCCCAGTTGATTGGCGTCTCTGAGAAATCGATTATGGTATGGCATTTTGATTTTTACTTTTTTAAATTAATTACCTCAAATGAATTTCTCTTATTGATTGCATCAGTGGTGGTTTCAGAATCGCCGTCGACGTGCACGCCAACTTGGATCTTCAAGAACCGCAACTTCAACTCGCGAAACAAATCGCCAACATCGTCGATCACCGCCATACGTTTCTCGTCAAAGTCGACAAGGTTAGTCTCTATTGGATGAAGAAATTTCTGTGAATAATTTACTAACGTCTTTTGTTTTAAATTTTCAGATACTTACGTTTCAACTCAAGTCCTCCCAACTCCTGGATTTTATTCGGATCCTCCGGCAGTTCCACCCGTGGAACCAATCAACTACTCGACGTCCGAATCATCATCGTCGTCTCCACTTCAATCCGAATGGCTTGCTACCAGCTGTCCACAAGACGTCGTTAGTCCCCAGTCCAATTTCAATAACTCGAATGGATTCCGAACGGAGCAGCAACCACAGCAGCAAGACTATTCCTCCTACTACTGGAACAACTGGGAACACTCTCCTCCTTTCTATCCAACTTCTATGACAAATCAAACATTTTACTCCAACATTGTTTCTGATCCGTATTCCTCATCTTATTGTTATTATTCACCTGAAACAACAAATCAGTTTCATTATCAGTCATGTTAGTAAATTTCATATTTGACGCATAATTGACAATCCAATAAATCACCAAACATATCTTACAAACCAACATATCTAACATAGCTTAAAGCTTTTATCTTGTTTTAAAAGGTTGGTGAATTAATTACCTACATTTTTAATGGCTAATAAATAGTGACATTCATCGGGAACAAATGAATGCCAAGGGGTTATCGGTATTGCCGTTGTTATTCATCAAATCTACTAATTTAGTAAACAGACAATTTACTAATTATTCTAATAGCAAATGTATCCTAATTCAATCAATCAAAATAAATTATTCCCTACCAAATTTCACAATTGAATTATTTGTCGTAGCATTTGAATTTAAATCTTCGAAACATTTCGAAAATAATTAAAAAATGAATTATGAGGATGCTAACTGCTAAGGCCTAATTTTTTTAAGATAAATTTAAAGGGGGATTTTCGGAATCGAAAAAAATGTTTGATTTAAAGTCAGCTGGTATTGAACCCATCATCACAGAATAGAGACTATCTGTAAATGGATTTCACATTCAATATTTAGAGAAAAAGAAAGTTAAGAGCAAAAATATTTCAACGCGACAATACCAAATAAGGCAGAAATTTGTTGTCTTTCACTTTCTAATTCAACAAAATCTGAAAATCGAACCATGGATTCGCCCGAGTGACCCAAATCGTCCTCGTTGTGGCCTCCTCCGGAGCCGCTAATTCTCACATCCCCGACGTGTTAACCACTCGGTCATATACGTCAATACTATAGTCTCATTTGCAATATGTTTAATGCTTCAGTCCACAAGTCATGTCATCTGTGAGCCTAAATTAAAGGGACACAAACTAATATATTAGATATTCTTACCATTGAAGACTGATGTATCAAGTAATTTATTTCTAAGAAATTCTGACTTTGGAGATTGAAATCAACAGCAACTCACAAAAAATCCTCGTTGTCAGAGTTGTCCAACTGAAATAAAAAGGTATTTGGACACCAATGGTACATTAAATTAAAGCTATCTATATTTTCTGATAGTACAGCATGTAATATAATGGATTACTCGAACTCTGAACACGATAACAACCATGAACAAGGACACAGGCTGCTGAATTCTTTGAATATTCTTAAGGTTTTGTTTTCCTCACAAATAAATTCTATGCCACACTAAAGAGAAGAAAATATATGGTTTCAAAACATATTTACTTGTAGGCCTGCTGAACTATTCTTCATTCCAACTCTTGCTGCTAATCACATGTTCCACTGGTGCTTTTCTAAGCTTAGTTACTGAAAGACTAGACTAAATAACACCTTAAGTTATTCAATGCAAGGAAAATAAGTCACAGGTAGTTAAAACTTAAAAGCACGATAGAACGACAAATCCTAGAACTGTGACAACATTCACAATTCACACCACGCCGGACGCTGCCATGTTGGTTGCTACTTATTGTTCCGTCACTTCGGTGTATGCATTTTCTTTTTATTGCTAGATGGCAGCATTTCGTATTTGTTTTCTTCTTCACTAGATGGTGTGGACCTTTGGGATGGAATGGCGCTAATTCCCTGTAATTTGAAAATTGTAATTGAAAGATTCAGTTGAACAATTCGCGTCACATCAGGAACCAGAAGTGGGTGATAAGGTTTTCACAGAACAAACAAACATGATGTCTGAATTCAGAATTCATAACTTAAAAAGTTAGCAGTACGTAGTAAGTAGTGTACATTCCAATGGGGAGAACGCCGGAGAAGAAAGACCTTGCTCTACATACATATTTTTTTTAAAGTTTTCTTTTTCATATTTCCAGCCAAGAAAACTACAGGGAAAGAGTTGGCCGCCCACAGTAGCACACCGACCATGTGAAGGTCGACGATGACAAAGCCGAAAGATGAAAACACGGTGCGGGTGCGTGAATTCAATACTACCGCAAATCAGTTTCTATAAGTCATTTTTGTCCTTTAGTCTACTCATTTGTGTTACTTTACTAAATGATTAATGGATATCAGTCGGTTCGTCAATCGTCAGTGGATTCAAAAGAAATTGCAATAAAATTATTTTAATGAACCATAAAAAGGGAAGGTGTTTGGAATGGTAAATGACCTGGGCTCACGCTCCTACTTCATTGGCTGCACACTGGGCTTTAGATTGGATCGCCTATAGTGTTACCAAGTGAACGGTAACTGTCGACGACCGTCAGGGGCACAATCCAAACAATAAGATGAATCTCACTTCAGTCACTAAAATTTGATCTTTATCACGATAATAAAGGCTAGAAAATGAAAACTTGTGATTGAACGAAAGTGTAGGAGGAACCGTTTTTCGGAATGAAATCGGGTACTTGAAAAATTGGCGATCAAGCCAATGAAGAGTGAAAATGAGGTCAGATGAGCTTCGAAATTCATCACAAGGGCAAAATAACCCAAACGGAGGCCCCACCCAGTTTTACGAGAGCAAAAGTTCTATCCCTATATGTGCGTGAATAATCTTATCCGTGCGAAAATGCTCGTCGTGCATCACTTGAAAAAGAAAAAGTAATGGCCAGATGCTGAGGTAGGCCCCACAGCACCAGGTATAAAAACAGAAGCCCAAAATCTCAAAGTTATCAGTTGTACAACAACCAAACACTTGAATCAACATGCAGGTATAAGCTCGTCCACTTCCATCGACTATACAATCGTCTAAGTTTTTTTAAAATGATCTGAATTCAATCTGAAAAATGTATTGAAAGGTTTTGATCGTTCTCGCCGCCGCCTTGATTGCCACTGTGGCCTCAAATGCTTACTACCCCAAACCGGCCTACCCAACCCCAGCTTACCCATCTTACAGCAAGTCTTACGATTACGTAAGTATCACCATATTTTATTTCATTAACTGTCGATTAAGTTTTGGCCTGTTTTAAATGAATTCCTGCAGGCCCCAATGCCATACAGCTTCGCCTGGGCCGTAAAGGACGACTACACCTACAACGACTACGCCCACCAGGAGACGGCCGATGACAAGGGCTACGTGTCCGGCTCTTACCGCACCCTCCTGCCCGACGGCCGGACCCAGACGGTCACCTACAAGGCCGACGACTACAGCGGATACGTCGCCGACGTCAAATACGACGGAGATGCCAAATACCCCGAGTACAAGCCATCGGCATACAAGCCCGCTGCTGCCTACCCCAGCCCAGCTTATCCCTCTTCTTACCCCGCTTACCCCGCATACAAACCCGCCTACAAGCCCGCATACCCAGCTCCGGCTTACCCCAAATATTAAGTGAATATATTTCTGTAATTTAAAATTTATAAATATAAAAAAGTAAAACATTCAACCAACCAGTTTTCTACTTTCTACAGTTAGTTGATTATTTCTTTCTCTTCGGTTTTCTTCTTTTCCTTGTTTAGCACGAAGAGTTCCCCTATTTTGCTCTTTTCTTAATGATAATTCAACGACCGCGAATTTGGCGAAAAAGAAATCCAACCCAATTTCACTTTTGCCTCCACTTTTGAGGCTGTCGAATGAACGAAAACGACACAACGATTTACTTGCGAAACATACTGTATCAATACTCTAACAAAACCAATCACTACTCGGCATTTGACAACTGAGTTGATAACGCTCGCCATTTCTATATTTTTCTTATCTTATCGCCTTTGATTTTTCGGCGACCATTTATACTCTTCACGTGTTTGAATCTTTCAAAAAATATTCTCGACAATCAATTTTTGAACCAAGTACGTAACGGCACTTTCTGCAAGTCAGTCGCACATGGCTTTTGCTGTTTAATCTCATCCGGAGGTTCCTTTGAACTTGTTTCATCTCTATTTTAAGGTAACCTATAAGGCTATAAGCATTAACGAATTTGTTTCACTTTTGTGTTCGACAGTATGATGCACAAAGTAGGGTGGTGAGTCACAATCACATACGCAAAGCAAATAATATAGCCTAGATAAGGTATGTCACGTTGTCAGCCTAGGTAAATCTTCCAAGTTCTTTGCTAACCCCATGAACCAAGGAAAGCTCCCGTAACAAAAAGAGAAGCTTGCACGATACCTTGTTGAAGCTCGAGGCTGTCAATCCTGTACCATGTCAAAAAAAAAACGCAGCGTTGCCTCAAAATCAGCATTTCTTAAAAAGAAAAGAAAAAAAACTTGTAAAAAAATTATTTGATTTTCAATTAAAAAAAAAAAAAAAATGAACGCGCACTCACATTAGGAAAGCAGCAACTACAGCCGTACAGCTACAGCGTCGTGATTTACTTGGAGGTGCCGTCTCTTTAAAGTTCCTAACTCACGTGGGCAAAAGCGAATTCTCACAATTCTTGAAGAACGAACTCGTTTATCCATTACGTAACTTTCCTGGCGAGTTCAAAGAATTGACGATTCAGTTTTAGTCGGTTTCGTAGAATTTTTCGTTCAGTTAAAACCTAATACAAAAGATACAATAAAATCATTATCACAACACGTTGGGCTACACAAAATTGGCAGTCAGTGGAGTAAAAGCGAGTGAAAGGAATGCAGAATAGCAGTTACGCAACTCTCGGACGTGAATTCGCTTTCACGTGTCGATAACCCAGTCATAATATTAACTTGGCCACCATGTCTCAAATATTCAACTGAAATGCCTTTTAATGTTGAGTTAAAAAATTCTTCTGAAATAACTGTCAAGCATTTAATTAGATGACAAAATATTTATGGAAAATAAAAGAAATTAATCTGTGGATAGAATGGGTGACCCGGATAAGACATCGCTTGATGATCAGACTACTCCTGAGTTAGAGTTCGATTCCCAAATGAGAACGAAAGCAGTTTTCATTTTTCATTTTTTTCTCTCCTATTTGTTAGTAAAACTAGCAGGTGGCCGAAAAGTATCAATTTCCTTCACACTTTTATTTTTTTTTTGCGCTAATTAAATGCCACATTTCAGAAATTATGTCGCAATTAAAAGAAATTACGCTTGGAACGGGTAGGGGAATCAGATAAGTTATCGCTCGGTAGTCTGGAGCACCTTAGGTCCTGAGTTCGACTCCACAGTGGAACACAATCGTTTCCATTCCACGCCATCAGGTGGCGTGTACCTTCCCTCAAACACATAGCCTACTCTATATAGGAAGCTGAAAGGAAGGATATCTCTCGCGTGTTGGAAAAGTGAAGCCTACTTTGCTCACCTTTCCTCCGATTTCGCATCTTCCAAGTGGACCCAGGGGGGCCATCTGGTGAGCGAAATAATGACACGCCCTCCGAAATTTCGAATGTTATGGTTTGGGGGGATTACGATTACCCTGTAATTTATGAACGCACCATTAATATGTTGCCGTGAGGGATTTCATGACAATGTTACATGGAACGGTGGACATTATTGTTTAGTGAATGGCCCTTCGTAGCCATTTAACAATGATATCGATAGAAACGTAAACAAATCCGTGTTTTCAAATATCGCCACTAGACGATAAATTGGCTCCCGTGGGTCCACTTAGGGCGGAGCCAAATAAGAGGAAGGGAACCCAAATTGGCTTCACAAAAAAGGCCAAACCTTTCGGCTTCCTATATAGAGTAGGCTATGTCAAACAATGCTGTCGCAACGGAGATTTTTAATCGGAATCGTGGAAATGTAAGAAAATAGTAATGCAGGAAGAAAATGTCGTGGTTTAGGGAGCGGCCACCCCCCGTTGAAAAAAGTAAATTTGATGTGAACGAGCTGCAACTTCCGGTTGGTCTAGATTAATTACTCGATAGGGTAAAATATTAAGCTAGCAATCAGTCAAACTGAAAGATTAGAATTGTACTGCAAATTCACATAAATGGTCAGGTGAGACATCTTCTTGGTTAAGGAGTTACAGAAACAAATTTGCTTGAATTCCGAGATGATTTCTTTATTCTAGCTGGGGACAGGGACTTTTATTTGAATTGGATTCTTCTATTGAATTGGACTTTTACTTCTATTTTTCCCAGGGACTTCTATTAGCAGTGGCAAACAATTTCCTTTGCGAGGAATTTTACAAAGGAGGTTTCTTCCTACAGAGTACAGATTTCATTTTAATACCCTTCGCCTTTCCTAACCTGGAAATCGTGGTGGGTAAGTTGACCCACCCAAGTTGGGAATCATCTATCACAAAACGCTCACTGCATTAAATGTTTTCCTGTACCTGGAGTCGGTGTCATAGGCCCAATGACCTCGTATAAAAAACCACAAATAATTGTGAAATGACACGATGGGTGAACCGGGAAGGTCTTGTTAAACCACTTTCTCTGCTTGTTGCACAGATTTACAGCGATTAAGTTAATCAAAAACTCCTATGATACAATAAAAACCAGATAAATAACCTTAGATATGCAAATAATCATTAATCAAAAGTTAATTACCAAAATGCAGTGAATAACTCTCGAAACAATCATACCGTCACAAGTTAATTAACGCACTGTCAACAAGTCAGCGTCCATTTTGAATAATAACAATAGGAGGGGGAGTGGGCAAGGTTGCATGAATATGAAAAAGGTGGTTACACTAAAATTGTGAAAAAATTCCAAGTTATTCAACAGACAAAAACATGAATCATAAGATTTCATAATCATAAATGGACAAAATGGTATGATGTAGGTAGTATGTATGATTTGGGTATGATGTAGCGCCTATCTCCACTGTCCAAATAAGCTAAATTGCCAAGAGGGAATCGTTTGTAAATCAAAATAGAACTCCAACGAATCTTAAGAATTTTAATTTAATTAATCAAACTTTGTCAGGGATCATGGTAGCTTAAGGTAAATAAAACACGAAAAATTCATAAACAATCTAATAAAAAGGTATTTTAGGTTTTGCTACCTGCCCCTCTGCGGTAATAAGGGAGGGTAGGGGTAACTGGGAGCTCGTAAACGTGGACGGGAGCAACGGGCAACTCTTGGCTGAAATCCGTTTTCGGTGGTCCATGTCACAGTGAATTTTTCTCCTTCGCGAGAAACCCAGTTCTTTGGTGCTGCCATAAACGTCCCCATAAGTGGTTCTGTGGTACGGTACCACTGGTACCTTGCATCTTCTTTTGCACCTGTGATTCCTCACGGGAGTTTGTAGTCGGATCCAGAGTAGCTGCAAAATTAACAGAATAATTTGTAAATGTATCATATTATTTTTCTTTATAAATTAAAGAATGAGGACTTGCCCTCATTTGCTGCTTCCGTCGAGATTGCGGACGTCGTGTTGGCTGGTGATGGTGATTCCGCCATATTTGCTGTCCTTGTTGTTAGAACCGTAGATGGGAGACGTCATGTAACTGGAATCTCTATGGGTTGATTGGTAGCCGGAAGGAGCGGCGGCAGCAACGGCCAAGAGAGCAGCGACGATAAACTAAATTAAAATGAAGTTTAACTTTTCTATTTAAAAAAATTCATTCATTCATTGATGGCGAACGCTGAACGAAAAAACCCTATGTAATTAGAATTTTTTTTTTACGAAATTAAATACCCTTTAACTAACCAGGCAGTGGAGATGCGTTGAGAGATTTAAGGATGATAACGTTCGACGCTAAAGGCTGGCGAGAGTAGAGTTCGACACCTTGTCCCATCAATTTTTCGAGCTTTCATTCTATTTCTCCTCTGGCTCTCATCTAGAATATAAGAAATAGGCAAACAAAATCGTTACAAAAGCACTGCGAGAACCAGCGAATAAAACTTCGGTCATGTCTAAGAATGTATAGGGGAAAAGACAAACAAGATGCATATCTCGGACACAAAATAGCAACAAGTTATAGGTCTTATTTAGCCCCGTTTTGCCCCTATAGGTCTTCTCTTTTGGCTGTTGGGGGGACAGACGAGGAGGATGGCAACATACTTGTGCGTTATATTACGTGCCGTCCGTTCGTTATTATCATAATCGGAAAGAAAAGACTAAAGAGGAGAGAAAAGTGCACGGCAATTACAATAGCTGAAACCTTAGACATATTAATCAATAATGACGAGAGCTAATAGTGACCCGTACGCGGTGAACTATTGTGTATATGGCGACTTGGATGATTCTGCTTATGCATATACTCTGCATTACCATTGGACCAAATTTAAGGCATTTTTTAAATTTCTGCATGAATGACCAATTAGCGTTAGATGACTATAGTTGTAAAGGTTATCTAGTGAGACAATCGACGATAATCTATCCCAAAGACCGACCAGGAAAAAAAAAAATTCGGGAAATTGTTTTTTGTAAAGCTATCTGGGTCAGACAAATAAGCGGAGACCTTCCTAAAGTCTGTGCTGACGTCACTACGTCAGCACAGACACCCCTGGCACGTGGATCCGGAAAGCTGTTTAATAAGAGGATAAAGTGTTAGAGACATACGTAGATTAGATTGGTGTTAGTAGGTAGAATATAAATATCTAGATCCATTTGTGTCAATAAAATATTCGTTAAATCAACAAAGACAATATATGAGCAGCAGCTCTGCCCTAATTGGGATAAACAAATATTGGTTTTAGTGATTAAATGCAAATGAAATATTCAGTCTATGGGACCTGAGTAGAGAAAATGTGAGCATAAAAAGCCGGCTCTTTCTCTGAGCTTATCATCACAACTCGTCCAGCATCAGTTGCAGCGATAACCCAAAATGTTCCAGAAATTTTTTGTAAGTATTAATTTCCACAATAACTAAATTAGTTCAATCTCTTCTTCAAATCTTTTTTAAAATGTTGTGTTTTTGTTTTTCCCGTCAATCTTTTAAAGCTCTTTGCTTGCGTCTTGGCTGTGATGGCCGTCGTCTACACCAACTCGGCACCCACTGAAGATGAACCCGCTAATTCCGACGAGCCGGGAGACCAGTTCTTGTTCTACTGTCGCTTGTTCAGTAAGTTACCACGCTCTTCGTTTAAAAATAAGTTATAAATGACGCTGGATACACCAATCAAGGCTTGACGAAATCTATAAATCTCAATGCTTTGGAGACGAATAATGGGATTATGTTTTCTTACAGGTTCTTGCAGCAACAGCACCCAGTGCTCGAGCAATGTGATCTACAAGACCTGCAACGGTGGCCGTTGCTGTAAGGGTTAAACATCATCAGGTGTAACCTACCGTAGTAACGCATGTCACTAGATACGGACGACTTCTAAGAAAAATCATTCGTCCTTATTTTATCATTTCCTTTTATATCCCAAGTTTTATTAATTGAGTTCTATCAAGACTTGTCATGTCCGTCTCTTTTGTAAGAATCTCAGTTAAACGAAAAAAATACACTTTACATCATAAACTACTTCGTTCTACAATAACTGGCTTCTTTTACTATTAACGATTAACGAGGAGGTGCCGATGTGGCGGCAGGTTCCTCTTGATCATGATATTTTCTATAATCGCACTTCGCTTGAAGTGTTCAAAGTTAAAAATTTTTTGAATTTCATTATTTACACGCAGACAAAATTGTGAGGTACAAAATTGGGTTTGATCTGCAGTCGTTCTACAAATGAGTTATCTAACGAACCCTAACTGAACAAACAAAAATGGAAAGATAAAACAGCCTCATTCAACACCACAGCTCAGGAATAATCGTACTCCGTACTATGTAGGCCTAACAATAGTCAACGCCACTAAATAGTTAAAAAGGAAGAATAGAGACACATTTGTCCTACCTTTAAGCCTTGGAAATATGGCCAGGCATCCATACACAAGTGTTTCATTCGCTGAAGAGTTGAATCCACCAGGCGAGAAAAAGGGGTCCTCATGAATACACCCACACTCACATGGGTGTGACACGAGGACATTTAAAAAATGGAGAAGAAGAGATACTCGGCCGACATCGATAGTTTCTCCAGTTAAACGGAATGCTGATTATCTAAATAAAAAATTAAAAAATGGGTTACAGAAAATATTGAGAGAAACAACAAGGAAAAGTTGAAAATGAGACAGAGAGTCCATTTCAACATCAAAAATTACTAAGTAAATTTCTCTGTTATGATGGTTTGTTAAGTAATGCTACTGTTTATGCAGTATGTGAAATTTCGATTCTGTAAAAGTTTGCAATTTTTTGGAAAGAACATTAATTTTTAAAATACTAAAACCGGATATCTTTAGATCCTTGAATACCACGTTTAAAGAATTTCTGTAATCAAACAGTTAAAATACATAATGTGCGGGAAAGCGGAATAATTCATCGTTCGTGCAAACAGAGGAAAATTTTAGCTGAAATTTTTGAAATTTGCATATTGGTAATCAATTACTTATTTAATTAAATGTGAATTGCAAATGTGCATGCGCTTTCAAACTTGAACAAATAACGGCGATAAGCTAGTTCGTACTGAACGAAACAGGTTAGAAAGAGGGGAGATTGGTCGATAGAATCCTTGTTTACAAGGGAATTAATGTAATTCCATTTAGCAGCAATGCTAAATGACTGTACTGTCTGCTAAATGACTAAATACTGTCACTTGACAGTAATTAAAGCCAGCAGCTGCACGATAGGGGATTCACCCACTAATAATTGACAATAGCGTGAGCAGGTTTTCATACCTAATGTCGTGACTGCCACTTTCAAGGGGCTGGTGTCGTTGGGTCACTGTAGTCCTAACTTACGGCATCGAATGGTTTTTGCCACGGGAGAAAGGTGTAAACGAAGCCTGCATTGAGAGAAAACAAAGCAAAAAAAATTGAATTTTTAATTAAGCGAAAAAGAAAAACATAAATGCTATACGATTTTCATACCAGCAAAACTTTTTTTTTCTCCTGAATTTTATAATCAAAGTGGTTTTTATAACATTTCCTTCTGTCCTTCCTTATGGGTTTCTACAAACTTTGCTTATACAGATATCATATAAATTACTTTTCGTTTAACAATCACATTTCTCAGTTGGGTACCTTTTTAGAAGTCAAACGCTGAGCTGGCTGGATATTTTGGATTATCTGATAAGCTGGCAAAGACGAGAAGAAACACCGCAAAGTTAATACCTAAATCTTCCAATAATCTGATGTTGATTCTGGACAGCAATGACGATTGAGTACTTCCGCCTGGATAATCTTCAATGGATTAATAATAGATTTAATCTCTCTACAGAAAAAAAAATATTCCGCTCAAGCAAGAATAAAAACTGTAGAGGGGAGGTTGTTGTTGTTTCGGGTTCATGGCATTGCATACTTGCGAAAAATTCAAAAAACTTTTAAAATAAATTGAATTGATTAGTTATTAGGTTAATGAATACAGCGTTTAGAAGGAATGGGGCATTCAGTTTTTCCTCTCTATTCAAGAAAATATAAACATGTAAACAATCCCTATAAAACCAACGAGAAGGATTTAAGTTTGTACAATAAAGACGAAAAGGTTGAATAAAGTAAAAAGGGGACAGACTGGTAATTGTTATTACATTTGAAGTCGGAAAAGGAGCATCGACTGTGCCAAAGAACGAAACAGATCTCCTAATAAAAACATGATCAATACAGATCAACATAATGAACTTCAAGAAACAAAAAAAATAAGAAAAGAATTGTCAATTAAGTGACATCCATTTACAAGATTGAGCCGTTTGGCAATCGCAGGTCACATGGACGAGGTTTTGGCAACTAATGTTTGAGGGATCCCGACAAGAAAATCCACGATGGATTATCCAGATTTAAAAAACCGATCATCTCGTCAAACATAACGCCCACTCTGCACCATTACACAACCCAAGTCATAATCCCCTAATCCTTCGCCGCCACAGTTGGAAAGAGAAGGATAATCCTGCCACGCGCGGATGTGGCGGCAGGAAGTATTTGTCAGGATTTTCTAGTTTTACAACCAATGGCGAAGGAGGTCAAATTGTCTAAAAAATTTTATCCATATAAACCCCCAAAACTTGAAATTCCGCATTCCATCTTTGGTCTTTGTTCACTGCACGTCTCGCTACTGCCTCTTCCTCTAAGGTCAGTTACCAGTGTCTTTTCGCA
>NC_060913.1:173345-212553 GCF_021234035.1 Daphnia pulicaria | reverse complement strand
CTTAAAGTTTTGGTACATCTACAATTGTTTAACTGTGGCCATATCTCTGGCCTTGCTCACTCCCCTCAGACCAGACACTTTCCGATCTGGGTTCATACTGGGTAACAAGGCTTTATTTGTAAACATTTAGTATATGAGTTGGGACAAATAAGAAACCTATGTCCGGATCAAACAAATCCATCTTTTCGTCCGGCTTTTTTTCCCGGATCGGACTTAGGGACAGTCCTGGTCATTTTGAGGAAACTCACACTTGTGCATCACACTTGTGTGATGCTTAAACCAATTAACCTGTCGAACATTTGAAAACATAGAATACGAAAATGTTGAAAATAAATTTACGACCTACCGATTAGAATTCAATATCCGAACAGCTTCAATATCTGTGACAATACACAGATCCAATGCCAACTACTTTTATAAAATACAAACAAATGCGTCATAAACTTTAAAGGGGCGTACGAAACTTTACGTACTTCTTAGTTCTTCTCACACGGGTTGTCGTGAAAAGTATGTTAAAGAGAGCGTCTGCTATTTCGGCTGACATCTAGGAACGAATTCAAAAGTTGAAACATACTACCATCTAGCGGTAAAAAATCACACATTTTTAAAACAAAATTGTTACCACATTCATGTACCGATGTATCGTCCAAGAAGATCCGAACGCTTTCGTCTCTTTCTTTCTTTTTTTAAAAAATATTTCGGCATTTTTCTTTATTTCTAATAAAAATAAATTAAGTTTGTAAAATAATCAATTCTACACACAATATAAAGTCTTGAAAGTTAAAAAAACAAAAATACATTAAACTGGGCTTTTCGCAAAAAAATTACGTTCGGATTTTTATAGGCGATACTGTAGGCCTATCAATAGGGTAGTAGCATGAAAAATAAATAATTTTTGTTTTGCCTCCTTATACAATTTCACGACAAATCCTTTTCTTTGAGGGTTGTTACATAAAAAATTTGATTTCCTTAAATATTGAAGTTTAAAGTGGCATTAAGCTCCTCCTGTGATGACGCTACATCTGGCAACTCCGCACACATCCTAGAATGTACCCTAGATCCTAGATAATGAACCTAGATGTGCCTAACAGCTCCTCTTGTGTAACGGTCGTGTCTACTCTCCCGGACTCCAATACAGATATTCTCACTTCATCACATCTCCCACACAATTTTGGCTGTTCAGCATACTTACCTACTCTAATCACGGCCACGCACCTGGCTATCTCGCCGTTACCAAGAAGCCCCACCTACGTGCTTGTCTGTTATTTGTCGTCCCCCAAACTTTACTCGTACCTTGTTTGGAAAATTTGAAAAGGATCCAATTGAAATTGGAACTAACAAACAAGGCGGAGTTCGAACTACTCGAAAATTCTCGTCATTATTCTGCAGTTAGAGTCACCGTGAAAGGTTGGCCGTTTCGGTGCCTCATTGTGACCTCTGAGCCGGTAAATGTGTACCCCATCAACTGGGCCTGCTTGACCATGAAGGAGCGAATCAACTGAAACCGGGGATTCAACCCTGGTAGAATTTCTTCTACTGCCCTCTCCCTGGGAATACTGGCCTCATAACAAATTTGTTTCACAAGATCCTCAAAAGCCTGGCCTACGGAGGATTCCTTCATGAATTCGGATTAGATAGGGTAGACCGGGGCTAGTAGGCCATTTTTTTACACACCCGCTCCTGTGAGTCGTAATTTTCATTAAAATGATAACATTTTTAGCTTAGATGATACCTTATTATCTTAACTACAATGTAGCGTAAAAAAAAATAAATAAAGGTAAAATTCTTCCCTAATAAACTGTTTTATTGGGACACCTTAATCAATGAGTTGGGGCAAGTTGGCATTACGTTTTTTCACAACATTTTGAACACACGTATGAATTTTCGTCTTCTCCCCTTTCATCGAACCAAGACTCACAGGCCCATTGACCACATTTTTTCGTTGTGCAACGAATGGAATCTTCTTTTGTGTTCAAATAATTGACTCCACATTCTGGACAAAATGAAACTTTTCCCTTGACTTCCTTCTTCGTTTGTTTTGATCCCTTCTTGGTAGCTTGAGTTTTTTCTGACTTCGACGATTTTTCTGGTGGAAAAACCTTCCTTGCTGCTTTGGTTATCACTGCGGCTTTCTCTGCTTCAATAACACTTTTAACCGGAGTGTCAGTTAAAACTGCAGACGTTATCTTCCGGCGCCCATTATTCTTTGGAGCTGTGCGGGGCCCAGCTTTCAGAAATGGTCGGAGCTCGTCTTCAAGTAGGATCGACGGTGTAGATGAACGAGAAGAAGTTGGGCTGGAAATAGGAGTAGCAGATTTTAAACGTTGTTGGCTTACACCAGGCTCCTTTTCAGAATTCGCAGAATATTCTTGAACTTGAGGCTCTTCAGCAATATTTTCAACTTCTGCCTCAACAAAAAGCTCAACTTGGTCCGGGAAAATGTCCATTGGAATGAAAAAAGGTTCGTCTAACGGTTGCATCTCTATTTCCACTGAAGAAACGGTAGTTGGGTCCATTCTATCAGTAACAAAACCGGGATCGTAGTCGGCCTTTGAATGGAATCCTTCGCGATCAAATGGGACGATTCCGGCCTACCGAAAACCAGCTGTTATGTTGATAGGGGTAGCAGCAAGAGGATACGATTTGCTAACGATTCCAGGAATTTCATAAATGGACATCGGGGAAGTGCGCGGGGAATGACAGGAAGTGGACGTGGTTTTCTTTTGCGAAGCTCAAAGCGTTGATGGACATGTGTGAAGAGTGGTTATCAAGAAGCAACAAAACCGGTTTTTCCTTGCATGGACGCACGAACTGAACAAAATTTTTCATAAATCATCCAGACTTGTTGGCAGTGCCTGCACATCCCATAGGCCCTCCATTTAAAAAGTAGGGTAGAAGTTCACTCTAAGTTAAAGAATAAATCAATAAATCGTAGGGCTATGCTGACTAAAGAGAATTCCAAATTACCTTGGGAACACAAAGAAGGGGGGGGGGGAATTGTGTTTCCAAATGCTGAAACTGCGCAAACAACAGTAACTAGAGTCCCTCTCTCTGCTGAAACGATTGCTCCTAGTTAACAAATAGAACGACTGATTTTATCTAGGCATTTTCTATAAAAAGATAAACAATAGTCTACTAACCTATTTGCTTCTGGCCACGTCGACCAACTATTTTCTCAGGTGTCATAACAGTTGTCACTCCAGTCTCATTCATATTCCAGACACAATCAAGTTGGATGTTTTCTCTTTTCAACAGTCTCTCATAGTTTTCAAAAAATAAGTCGCAGTTGTGTTTGTTAAAGGAAGAGGTCCTGGTCAAAGAGGTAGCTTCTGGTTTTCTAATTGACAAAGTACTGTGTCTCTTGAGAAATGAACTGAACCAATCTGGTCCAGCTAAAGACAAACAATGTCTACATGCTGCACTCATTACCTGGCGTAATCTTGAGTAACCATATTTGGGTTTTAAACTACATGTAGCCTTAGTTTTCTCTTCTTCCTCTGTTTCCATAGTTGATAAACTGGCTTTTTGCTTGCTGTCAACGTATCTTCTTAAACTTCTTCTTGGAATATTGAACATAATTCCAACACTTGTAATTATTTTTCCTTCATTGAGAACCATGTCAACTGCTCTTTCGATTACATCAATTGGGGTCTTCCCTCTTTCAGTTTTTCTTATATAGTTTATCATCTTCTAAAAAGTTGAAAGAGAACAATTTGACAGGGCTATTAGAAACAGGCCAACTTGCCTCAGAAAAACGGCCAACCTACCCCTTGGGTAGGTGTCAAAGCATCTTTTCAAATAACTTACTTAAATGAACACTTAATTGAAAAAAACTATTGATTGCCAGTTGGCTAAATGAATTACCTTTTTGTCAAAGCAAATCTCTTGCTTGCACGTGAAAACCGTGAACCGTGAAAAGGAAATCACTCCGGGAAAAAAAGTTACTGGCGGGTGACGAAAAACGTTTTTGTGCTTTAAAAAGTCACGGTTTAAGTGCAGACAAAAACAAATTTGGTACACACCATCTATTGATAAAAGTAAAAAACTTGGCTATTTTGAAAAATTACGGATTGTAAGTGGCGCCAAATTAAAGGGAAAAGAGCGACTTACCCCTAGGCCAACTAGCCCCGGTCTCCTCTACTTTCTGACTTTGACCAGGGGAAATTTTTTCTTTTTTCTTCTCGTTAAGTCCGTATGGCCCACTCTCGATCATGGTACACAACGTCAAAATTGAATTCGTCTTTCAACCCATACAGCCCCTTCATGACGCGTAAAAAAATCCGCATTTTCAATCGCTGTATATACAATCTTCTTTAAATACAGCATGGCCACCTTCATACCCCGGAACAGCTTATGCAATTTCAGTAGGGGAGACCGGGGCTGTATGGGACACGGGGCTATAATGTACAAGGCAATTAAAACATGTAAAATTCGTTCAAAAATTGTGAAATAAATACAGAGTAGGGGAGACTGGAGTATGCCGGGACACCGGGTAAAGAGGGACAGTGAGGGGAAAAATTGAAAATATCAATTAATTTGAAAATGTTTTAAGTGTAACATGTAAAAACATGTTATCTAATCGGGGTTGAAGTTTGGTATGATTTTGTCAATAACTGTGGGAGTTATTGACAAAATTAAAAAAAACGGCTTTTTGATGTAAAAATTTCGCCGCCATAAAAGGTATTATGGAAAAAATACAAAAAAATACATAATATATTTATATGGGAAGAAACTTTGTTCATTTCTTTATCGTTTAAGAAAAAAATTTGAATTTTAGGCCCATTATTTTAGGAAATATGGACATTTAAAAAAAAAGAGAGATAATCGGGAATTTGGGACAGCAAATTTTACTGCAGTTGAGATAGGCAGGGAGCTCCGCCTTCAAATCGGGCGTAGCTAAGCTATTTTTTTCATAAAATGTAAATCTCAATTTACACGATAATTCATCGATTTTTTTTACAGACATATAGAATTGATATAGGGAAACACGATTTCAATTTTTTTTAAATTTTTAACAAATTTTAAGGCTTATTAATCAAATGTCCCACCCCACCCACCCTAGTGTCCTCATTTACCCCCCAAAATAGGCACCTCCCACAAATTTTTGAAAACTTTAGAAAAACTGCTGGTGTCGTTTCACGAAAATCGATAGGTAGCCACTGCCGGGGAGCAAGTGTCTGGGTAGCCAGTGTCGGCCGTATGGGTAGCTTGTGTGGGGTAGCCAGTACCAGTGTAGCCAGGGTTGACCCACCGTGTAGTTAGTCTCGAAAAAGGTACAGTGGGCACCGAAAGTGTCCGGACACACCCGAGAGAACCTTATGGAAAACCGCTGTTTTCGCAAGGCGAAAAAGTGGTCAAATTTTCATTCGATTTGAATGAAAATTTTTTCGTAGGTTTTCTCGGGTGCCAGAAATAACCCAAATTTTTTATAGAATTTTAAAATTATGGGCAGGTTAGGTTTTTGTCCGAGGCAAAAGTGTCCGGACAGTAGAGAGGCCCATATGTAAATGGGCTTACTTTGAGTTTTGATTGTGCTAGAGTAACGCAAAAGGTCTTAAAAAAAGATATTTTTAGGCATAGAAACATGTTACACTGGGGTGGATAGTTTTCCCAACGTTGGGTGATCCCATTTCAAAATAAACACCCACACATATTTTTTTCCCTTGAACGGGAATTTTGAGGGAAACACTAAAGGGTGTTTTTTGCAAGACATTATAAAATAGCTATTGGTGGACATATTTTTCCAACGTGTTCAATAAAAAATATGTGCAACTTAAATAGGTTCTACATGACTGTCCAGCAATTGCAAGAGTGCAATGGCAGCAATTGTTCGCAAACGCTGACACAATTTTTTTGCCAGTATCATCACCATTGTGAGAATAAATCTGAAAAAGAGTGCATGCTCTGAAGCATAGATTACCAGTCGCAATTCCAACGATGCTGACAGCAGAAAAGATTGATAGAAACGAGAAAAAACATCGTCAAAATAATACAGCAATATCACAAGAAAAATTTAATTTGCGATTATTGCTATAATCTGATTTGGTTTTAATGGAAAACTTTGATGAAACCAAAACAACTTGAAAAGGCCAATCTCGACTTTGTATTTATTTACTAAAAGACTTCACAACACTAACACTGCAGACTTTGATCAACATAAATTAAATGAAAACAGTGAGGAATGGAAAAAAAAACATTATATCAAGGCTGCTCAATAATAAAACTTAAAACAATCTTGTTACTTGTTAGTTTTTCTAATATATGGTGTTTGACCAGAGAAGCTATTACACAACAACTGCTAGACATATTTTCTTTGGTATTGCCTGGCGAAGACTACAATCCCACGAACATTCTATCTTTTGAAGAAATACTTCGCTGTTGAAAAGCTAGACCGCAATATTATTGTCCAGTTGTATGGAAAAATTGAAAACAAATTGCATCAGTGTGTCTGCAATCAGGACAATTAAGTTAAAGCATATTGTAGTACTTCATGCTTAAGGAAGCCTACCTTCACCTTAACATTGAGCCACAGCTTGTAATCCTATTACAAAACAATGATATTGTATTTCTTATACAAATTAATCCAAACCACCAGTAAAGAAGGATATGCAGATATTTACGATGCTATGCCTTTAGTTTAAAAGCACAAAAGGTAATGGTCAATATGCTTTGACCTTCCATAAGTGTACACCGATGGAGTTCCACTGTACAAGTCTTCTACAACATCAATATATGCTCCATATATTACATAATCAACGAGTTTCAAAGAAATGGGCGTAGAATTACTTAATTCTCTGTTGGCTTTGGTTATATGGGAAGAAGCTAGAAAAAAATATTTCCTTTGAAGCGCAATAAAGATTTCATAAAGCTATCTACAGAAGGTTTTGAGTGGTATCTAAGCGGGAAAAAAATATCTTCTATTTTTTTGTACTAAGAAGGGCCTGTGCAGATGCAGTAGCAAGTTCCATGATGCTAAACTTGATTCAAATATGGAGCTTTTGGATAATTATAGTGCCATACTCAGGTATAGCGTGAATTTGCATTTATGATTGCTTTGTTTGAATGAACGTCCAAACCGGAGAAAAAAGAGATGAGTAAGTCCAATGCTAAAATTGGAAAAACAAACGAATTATGAAAACATCTACTTGAACTTTGCCCTCTAGGCTATGTCGTTAAGGACAGTTCCAAGCTCTTGTGTGCCAAACACTTTGATATAGTGATTGTATGTTTCTCTTTCCAAAAATTTTGCTTCCTAAAATTCAACCAATGTTTATTTAGCACGATTTTAAGTGTTAAAAGTATGTGTTTCAGTTATAGGGAAATGTAAGAATAAAAAAAAATTAAATGTTTTAGCTCAACACAGCTTTCATGAAATTTCTCTCAAACCGTTATACTTGTTTTTTATGGGCAGCTGAAAATTCCCTTTAGAAGCTTGATTGAAATTGTTTTGAAACACATTTTTCAGTTAATTGTGGTGAATCAATCATAACCTTCAAAAACCTCGATAATCTCATCGCATACCTGTCTAACAAAGTAATAAAGTTACCATATGTACAGGAACTATTCCTTACGTTGCAATCCTGCGTTTATGACTGAATATCAAGGTGCAAGTGAGCTGTCACATGTATGCATAGTCAAAATTATTGCGTTTCAACGTTCAAAAGTAGCTACAGTGTTTTTCCTTGTGCAGAACTTCAAATCAATAGCTTAGAAATGAAACTTCTTAGAGAAATAGAAAAAAAATAACTCAGTTGGACGGTTTGTAAGTAATAGTAGAAGAAATAATTGTATAACTGTAATGATTGTAAATCAGCAAGAAATAAATATCACAGACCTATTTGTTTCCAATTAAAAAAAACATTTCACTTGGTTTTTAATTCAGTTTCTTACAGAAATTTGTTTCACGCCATACCTAACACGTAGCTAAGAAAAATTAACAGCTTCTTACAGTCACACTCGAGTATTGGAAGGTAACTAGAACGCAACGAGAACAACCAAACACGCCTAGGGATTGCCGTTATACAAGGAAATATTTAATTTACTGATGTCTTGATTATGTTTCTGGACACATGTGATCGTTCAGTTGCAGAGTTTGATGCAATGTCTGAGGCCATTGAACAACTAGTTCATCCCGCCCTCCCAGTTGTTATGTTGATCGAGCAGCTAATCAAAGAGAAGATTGAAACTGGTTGAATTTATTCAATCAAGTTGTCTTAAGGTCCGCCTCTTTATCTTGGTCAGAAAAGATTACTGCACTCGAACTGGTTGTGCTTCTCTACCAAAAAATTATGAAGGCTCTTTTGCAGTGATGTTTTGGTGCTGGAGAGAAGCATGAATTTTTTAACGTCAAAGTTACTCTCCTGTTGATGGTGAGCCACTTCTGCCCAAAAACCTTATGGGGGTGATACATCTGTGGCATCTCATGTGGTTTTCGGAACTGCTGTGAAGGTCATGACAATGGAAGAGTTGAACCTTTTTGAAGGAGATTTTATGTGTGACGTAGTTGAACGTGATGAGGAAGGGCGACTAAGATGTATCGATCTACTGAAACGTCAATGTTTTCTCGTAATTCAAAGAATCGCCAGCTAAACCAATCACGGACATCCTAATGCGCGCTACATCTTAAGTTTGTACGAGTATGTTAGAGAAAATATAAAAAATAACGAAGAAGATGATGAAGATGAAGATAAATTCGAAGATGAAGATGAAAATGTTATCGAGATCGCACGCTATATACTGTGATGAATGGGATCGGGTTTAACACTTTCCTGCTCATCCTGGAGCAAGTGACTGATGGATTCGATCCACAACTGCTTCTCCGCAAATCATTTGATATTTTCGACAAAACCCTTGCTTTTACGTCTTACTGGTTAGGCTTTATGGCAAAGAAACCGCTTGGATCTCCAGGAAGAGAAGAAATTCTTTCCCGCACCAACCTACTGGCCCTAAAAAAATTCATCTGCGAGATTGCAAAGTTTTTCCCGAATCATCTTGCCTGGATGTCTTCCATTGAATTGGAACATTACATTGATTTTGAAGAAATTCTTTAGTTCATGGTGTACTGCCATTGAATCCTACCACGGTTTCGGGAAAATCATTTTTGATTCGGTTTCCGATCTGGAGTCAATGATCCCAAACCTAAACAACCATGACAAGCAGCAATTGTGAACGTTATCTTTCGAATTACATCCGAAACTACTTTGTAGAACTCCAACCTACTGTTCTTCACGTCGCAGTAGCCACAATAGAAACCAAAATACTTGACCTTGACATAATTCAACTGTTTCTACGACTTGGAGCTGATCCTAACGCTAAAGACGATAATGGCCAAACTCCACTTCACATTCTGGCCGGAAGGAGAGTGGCCTATTTGGATGCAAACTCGCCCATATTCAAGGCTCTGGTGGATTCGTGAATCTCGACAATGCCGAAAGGAATGGCGATAGTATTCTCAACATTTTAAAGAGATATTTGATGTGTCTTGTTTCGATCATAAGATCCCCACACTGTAAATTAATACAAGACTATCAAGACGGGACGGGCAAGAATATCACACTTCAGCGTACGAGAATAACAAAGAGTCTGAAAAGCGTCAACACCATCAGGGCGGGAACAAACAACCGTAAAAATACACCTGTATATTAAAACATTCTATTAACAATCTATCCAGGAAAATATCTGAATAGTTTGTAGACTACCTTCAGGTACCTTCAGGTGGAAAAAAATTATCATCAGACAGGACAGGAATATCAATGTGACCCAGCTGGCACATCTTACTGCTGGGAATTGACCATAAAACGACCACTTTTGGCTTGGTAACAACCCGAAGTAAAAACCTGGTTGTCTCCGATTTACCAGCTATTGATGCACACACCTGGACACGACCAAATGAAATTATTCGGTAATGACCCAGTGTGTGTAACAAACTATGAAATAGTACCAACCTGAGGGCTGCCAAGAATTTGAGATGAATAGTCATCTACGGTTGATTCTGTTGTTTTTTTAATTGTTGGTCTTTACTTTTATTTTTTGGTTCTCGCACTGTTAATGGCATGTCTTGTTGATGTCTAGCAATAGGCTCAGGACCAATGAAATTCAAAAAAATAATGACTTTTACTAAAATTAAGAGAAAAAAATAAAAAATATCTCAAATTTAATGTGTCTCTCCGAAAAAATTTCGTTGGAGTGGTTTTGTGCCACACGAGATTCTTAAAACTTCTGGACTGAATAGAAGGTTAGTGTGAAAGAGCGAGCAGTTTTTGAGGGTTCTCTAGTAGATCCTGGGCCTGAGCTCGTCGTTTGCGATGAAAGGCACATACCAAAAAACGAAAAATCCGCGGCTGCGACAGCGCTTAGTAACATCTCAACGCGAAGAAGAATTGTTGTAACTAAAACTCCAATACAGAATAATGTTCTTGAGTACCATGCTATAGTGCAATTGTGAAACCGTTTTTTGCTTGGGAATGTCGCACAGTTCATTGAATATTTTGCGAAACCCATAAAAACGGGCAGTCGACCGATTGATCTGAATCTGACTTAAAAAAGTTATGAAACTCAGATACCATGTGTTGCAAAATGCTCAAAGGTCGATTACATCTTTGCTTATTTTACTGCAATCTATAGAAAATTTGTCTAGATTCAGGAATCGCCCAACGATTTGATTAGTCAAAATATTCTGTCCCCATTTCTGCCTCTAAAATACATGTATGTCTTGTACTTGAAGATATCTGCTTTGCAGAGGAAGCTTTACCAGCAGTACTTGAGTAATAGATAAAACTTAGACTGCATGCATAATCGCCCTGGGCATTTAGCTGATTTTATTTATGAGTTGGGACGTATATGCACCCAACCCAAGGCCCTGATCGATAGTCGAATTGCTGATAACCTGATAACCTAGAAAAGGATGAAATAGTAGCTTGGCTATATACCATCCAGCGAAAATTCAGCACCTGGTGGTCTCCATATTAGTCAGATACAAAGATATGTCCAAGATTGAGCATAGTGGCAAAATTACGTTACTTATCGATATTCTTCGTCGGTGCAGTTGTGAAAAAGTCCAGGTGTTTAACCAGTCTTTTCATTCTTTGAATTTGGTCGAGGAATTTGTCGCAGGCGAGGACGAAAGAAATAGGGCGAGCCTGGAAAACCAGGAAGTAAATTTTGTTTCCAGCAGTAATTATATACCAGTAATTTCTTCACATTACCTTGCTCTTCATATAATGCAAGATCGTTTGTGGGCATGGCGTTTAGGGCTGGATTACTACGCCTAGTTGGGCAAACCACACTGGAAGAACGTAAAAATGAGTGCAATGTATTTAACAACCTATTTAATCCGCGTTCAAGACTAGACGGTATAAATTTGGTTGCCGCAATCCGTGAAATTCTTGTTGACGCGTCGTGGAATCCGACAGAAGCAAACAGACAGCGTATTGGTTGACCTCGCCCTCGAAAGAAAAGGCTGGCTTTTAGCATTTTGACGAACATGATCCACTGCTCGACCAAAAGCATTGCTCGACATCTGGATTATTTAATTGTTGTTGGCTGGCAACCACCATTTCGTCCGAATAATAGATCGGTTCATTCAACTCGTTTCCGTTCGAGTTTTTCCGTTTTCCAAAACTTGGTGTGGTAACAAATAGTTTTGTGTCAAAGTGACTTAGATTTCGCCCAATTTCAGGTGGGGTCTCGTCGCCTGCTGTGCACCGGCAGGGGGAAATTAAAGAATACATACAGTCATGCCTGAAAGTTTCTTGAACAGGCAAATGGCTCTCTATGTTTTCAGTTTAATTTGACGGAAGGGATACTACGGTGCCTACCGTACCCCCGATATTTTACGCCCTTTTCTCTTTTTCTTTATATTCTTCTCTTCCTTTACCTACGAAAGAAAAAGAGAAAAAGGCGCAAAATACTGGGGGTACGGTAGGCACCGTAGTATCCCTTCCGTCAAATTAAACTGAGAACATAGAGAGCCATTTGCCTGTTCAAGAAACTTTCAGGCATGACTGTATATCATGGCATGGTGTGTCACAACTGCGATGTAGTCGGCTATCACGCCAAATATTAAACGGCGCCTAAAAAATGAACCATTACTATGCGCTGCAATTACTGCAATGTGAAAGGGCATAAATTTAAAAACTGCACAACATGTAACGCCTGGTTTTTTAAATCAGTTGACATCCCCACTGAATTGGGTAAATTTGAATGTCTTGGTACGCCAATTTCGATACTATAAATCTGGATTAAATAGATACTTTACAAAATTAAAGAATTCATTTTTTATTGCTTTTCCATTAGAATTTGGCCAAAAAATGGTGGTGAATTGGAATTGGAAAAGGTAGACACAGCTTTTTTTTGACAAATCAAGTAAAATGGCATCGACGTGAAAATATAATTAAAGATCTCAAGTGAGGGAACTAAAATGAGGAATAAGTGACGTCCTTGTGAATACATTCACACTCACATGAATGTACACAAGGACGAAGAAGAAGGCGAAAAAGAAAGTTAAACTTAAAGTTGAGACCAGTACCAGTTAAGTTCTATAATCAAACGGGGGATTGACCTGTAAAATCAAATACAAAAACAAAAATAGGTAAGCATTATGAATAAAATACGTGAAAAAAGGTCAGTCTTAACAAATGCCTATCAAAAGATCAATTTTATAAACTGAATAATATACCTGCAGGAAAGTGATTTTGGAACGGTACTAGTGACAGCGGTGCATGATCTACTTTTGATCCAGCTGAATTGGTGTTGATTCACTCAGCCATGAAGGAAGGATGATGAGGAAGAACAACAATCGTGGACGATTATTAAGCTCGTAGACTTGCTCGTAGAGGGATGCATACTCCTGGGTCCTCGATCCTTGTCAAACACCTTAACAGACAACCTTCAGATTTTTGTCAGTAATTCCATTAACATAAATAATAAAAAATGTTTTAATTACTTCCATAGGTGCGATTATCCAACGACGGCTCGATCACGCATTCCGTAAGAGTGAGACCAAACCGGAGCAGTCGGCAGCGTGGCGGCCTCCGTAACCGACTCCTCCAACATTGTTGTCCATCACATCGCGGTCGTCATAACGATGTAGCCAAGTGGTAAAATTCTGAGACCTTGAAGAGTTAAGATGAAAAAGATAATTAATGATGGCCACGTTTAAAAATATATAACAGAAGAATTATTAAAATTACCTGGAGAATGAAGATCCTGTTTGAGTAACTGCGGCTGTAATTTGAAGGGGAAAATAAATAATTTTAGTAGCAGCTTCTTGTAATAATTACATACACGTGTTGGCAGTAGACTGTAAATTTGCAATCCAGCAAACGACAACACCAAGCCACCCACAGTTGCGAGTGTGTAAAGTTGATGAAAATGACAATGTTGATTAAGCAAGTGGTGCAAGGATGTTGGAGAACAAACCGTCCACATAGCAAAACTTTGCGAAGATTGAAGTTCGTCCTGGTGAACCATTTGCAACACCTATTCAAAATGTATACTGTCTTTCGAGTCCGGCCCAAAAATTAAACGTCAAGAATAATAGCAACCCCAAATATTTTAAAGTCTGAAACAATTGCAAATAGAGAAAATATGAAATCTATCGCTCAACAATTTTTATTGAGACTTACAATTTCGAAAAACCAAAGAGAAAACTCAACTTAAAGGGTAAAATGAAAGTTCAGCGTAATGATGGCGAAACAAATTGAAAAAAATTAAATAAGAATCCATCCATGAGGGAAGCTCACATAACATTTAACGATCCAAGTGAAATCATATACTATCCATACCATATTCATCTACATCAGCTCCGGGAAGATCATTTGGATCTAAAGATAAATTTAAAATAAAAAAACTTCGACACAAGAAAATGAATTAAAACTATTATTCAATTACCTTTAGCGCTATGCTGACTAACGAATTCCTGGAGGTGAATAGGAAGCCGATCTTCATCGAATTGAATTCCGTGCCGACGGATGACTTGGGCACAATAACATTTCAGAGGAAACACGGTATTGAGTACCGATTCGTAATACGGGGGGACGATCAAACTTCTCTGATTTGGACGCATCAAATTCTTTTTTAAAACACTCAGGATTGTGTTGCCTTCATCTGTGGCCATGTCCAGATGCGTACCTGCATTCACCAGAGCCTGGAATAACGCCACGTTTTCATCCAAATGAATTTCTTTTGATTGAGCCAAAATGTGAAGAGGAGTTCGTCCTTTCTCGTCGATGGCGTTGGATCAGCTCCAAGTTTAAGGATTAGTTTGATGGGCTTAAGATAAGAAGTGACTCGAAATCCAAGAAGTCCACAATCATAAATGATAATTGTTTGTTGAGCTGCCGCGTGAAGAACAGTGGTCGTGCGTTCTGGAAAAAAGACTCGGACGTAATTAGAGTAACATACTGCCAACTGCTGCTGCTCCTGGCTGCTCAACCGAGGGGAAATGGAATCCAAAATATACACGAAAAAAAAAACACCGCTGCTGATAATCTTTTACGTGGCACGATTGGGAAACTTTTTGCCATCATGCCGAAGAATCTTGTTGGCACCAGAAGATTGGCAAAGGAAAGTTATCTGCTTCCTGGGCTGTTGGGTGGTTGCTCGAGCATTTTGTTGAAGTAGTATGGTATTTCAATGAGTGTGTCGATGAAAACATCTGAAGATTTCCTGGGAATCTTTTTTGGGTCGAATCCATTGATTTGTTCCAGGATGAGCAGGAAAGTGTTGGTAATAAGTTGGTTTTCTGCACTATATCCTAGATCACACACCAAGTCTACACCAAATTGCAGCAAACTTTTGAGATAAAGACTACTGGGATATTCACTGTTGGATTGACTGGTGACTCTTTGGATGACGAGAAGGGCCTGGCGTTGCATTTGCTTCTTACACGTTAGTCGCACTGCATCGTAGAATCGTAGAAAGCGAATAAGTAACATAGAGTCGTCTATGTTTTACCTCCTGTCGTAGCCCTTGCCCCAGCCATGGTCGTCCCTCCGCTCTTCGATCGGGTTTAGTGCCCTAATTTAGAATTTGATGGTTACTGCCCGACCGGAGCCCTCCATAGTATGATCAAGGATACCATGGTTTACGGATCTGGTGTTACGGGAATTCCTGGACATTCCAAGACGACGACCACAAAATCCACAGCAGCCCCCCCCCCCCTGGGCAACTAGCCAACTGATGCAATGTATTACATGCAAATATTCCTTTTTAGTTTCTGTATTCTGTCAATATTTTTTCGTAACTCATTCTCTATTTCTTACTCAGATATAAAGCATCCCATTGGATTGGAGAAACTATGGATGTCAATCGACTTACGGATCTTCACTTGCTACTTTTTCCCCTTTCTTTAAATGTCTTCGTGTACGCCCATGCGAGTGGGGGTGTATTCACGGGGCACCCTTCATTACCTTATCCCGTCTGGTTCCATTTTACTCTTCAGCGGATGGCTGGAAGCACGAATGGCTGGACGCCTGGGCTGGATCTCCTGGGCTTAAAAGTTGGGTGAATTTATCTTTATTCTTCCTTTTTTCCTAGTTGATGGCGTCATACGATTATTCCTGAGCTAGGCGATGAACTGCAATTGTTTTATATACATTTTACATATAATATTCATAAATTACTAATTCTGCATATACTGTTTTTTTAGGGAATCTTTCCAATAAAGGAGAGTTTGAAGAAGTCAGTTAAGGAGAAATGCCCAGAAGCGGAACAGGGAATACTTGAGTTGTCGAAGAGTTATGGAAGGATACTCCAACCCAAATTACAACCTATGAAAGGCACGGCGTCACAGCGATGCTGGAAAAAATTGGTCACCTTGACCTGAGCAATGATCCGGATATCCTGCACACATCACTGGTTGGTTAATACATTTAAATATATGTATCAATATTAGAAATATATATATGTATCATACCATCTTTTTAAGTGAAAGTATTTCCATGTCGTTATACATTACCATCTTTTCCATAGGATGCATTTGAAAAAATGTTGGTAACACAAGACTTTCCCAAGTATGTAATTGCCCACGACGACACCACCCGTTTTCCCAAAGGCAGCACCAACGACTGGTAGACAATAATTGTTGTCAATTATTCCTCGATAAAGCTGTAATGTATATGATGAAGCTTTTAATTGAATTTTTTTATTCTATTAGGCATATGACTGCCCTGAAGAGCACGTTTGCCGACATTCAGGTCAATCCCGATGAGGAAATAAAGGGAATAAATACCCCTCAACTCCTGATTGGGCAAGTCTACACATATACACCTTCCCTAATCCCAGGACGGAGAACTCCCAGCACTCCGTCCTTCTTCCACTTTCTTCTTCTTAAGAGAATGAGAAACCAGTGGCTGGTCCAAGTAAACCTTCCAAGGATAAAAAAGAAACAAATAGATGCAGTTATAAGCAGGGAAAAGGAATGAAGAGGCAGATGGAAAAGGAAGAGAAAGTGTTGAAGAAGAAAAATGTAACCCAAGAAGATATGAATTATCTGGCTGAATCTTTGAAAATCATCGCAAGAATCCAGTGTACCCCAACAATTAGCTTAATTTCATAAGTCATCGACGAGCATAAAATCAAACGTCATTTTAATGCATGAGATTTGAACCAATTGTATGTCTATGGTATTATCACAAGAGTCGCCTACGACGACCAACTCCCAAGATGCCAAAAGACAGTCTAAAGAAGGTTAACTTCCAACGTTGTCAACCCTACACAAATTGGAAACTTTCTGTAGAGCTTTTAAAAGTCTCAAGGTATCGGCAGAGCGAAAAGTCGTGCGACTTGTTGACTATTGGGATTGCGCACCGTAGTGGGGGATGGTGGGACTACTGCTGGAAGTTTTTCTTGATTCAGAATCTTATTGGTTTGTTGTCATGGCCGTGGCGTGACGTGACTAGCAGACCAATGCTAGTCACGTGATATGGAGTTATGGAAGACCAATCATAAAGGTCAGTCCACAATAACAAACCAATTAATCTCCGAAACCGTCTTTCGACCCTAAACATCACCGATATTCCCAATTTTGTTAGTGTATTTGTTGTGGTGTATAAAATACTCTGTAGCGGGGAAAATTTTTCCCGTTTACCGAATGAGATTTCTACGGCTGTTTTCTGCCAAACGAGACAATCTTAAAACAGTTTAATTTTATAGAAATGAAGTCCTAGTACAAATATACAAAGCCGTTTTGTTATGCACGACTTATTTGCCAAGAAATTTAAGAAAAAATTAACTGCTAAAAAATAAATTAAACCCTCCATTTTCTTACATGCTCCTGGCTTCATCCTCGTAGCCACCTATTGGTAAATATTAAAAACGCGTTTGACTTGTCGACAAGTGAACACTAGCCAACAATTTTTTTATTCGTCTGCCATAACACGTGACTAGAAGACCAATCAAAAAGTTCAGAACACAATAAAAAACCTATCAGCCTATGAATCAAGAAACACTTGTAGCAGCAGCAGTCCCATCAACCACCACTACGGTGCGCAATAGTCAACAAGTCTCACGACTTTAATATCTACCGATACCTTGAAACTTTTAAAAGCTTTGCAAAAAAAATTCCAATTTGTGTATGGCTGACAACGTCGGACGTAAACTATTCTTTAGACCGTCTCTTCACTCTCTTGACATCTTGGGAGTTAATCATCGTCGATCGTCGTAGGGTACTCTTGGGATCGTAGACATACAATTGGTTCAAATCTCATGCATTAAAATGAAGTTTGATTTTATACTCGTCGATAACGAAGTCTTAGTTTTTCCCATATACACACGATTAAGAACAGGGTTATTTGGAAGTTCTTTTTTAAAAACGCTGATTATCTCTTGGGGCATGGCAAGGTTTTTCCGGCTAACCAATAAAGCCAATCTTAATTCTAGAGACTTGACTTGGTTTTCAATTGGATTATTTAAAAATGCATGCATTATATTTTCCTATTGTTGTTTATCGACAAATCTTTCCATTACTTCCTTATGATTTTTGGTTTTCATGTGCGAAATTAATAATATGCGCGAGATTAAAAATTTCATTTTTATTTTAATTTATGAAATAAATTACCATTTAAGCTGTTGAATGACATCGCGCAAAGGAAATTTAATTCCGTTCAACAGGAACGCTGATCTATGAGTGCATGATGGATTGCTTTCCAAAGCCAAACTTCAGGCAATTCAACTCCATTTACGTTGCAGTTGATAATAGGCTTAAAAGCGATGTTTTCTAACAGTGATGGATCTCTTGATGGTGTAGCCTGTTGTATTGATGTTGAAGCCTCCATGGCTTGAACACCAGATTCACACATTGCAGCTTTTTCTAGTGAAAGTAACCCTAAAAATGAAAAGTATTTGTTTTAATGTCAATAACGAATATGAAAATTGATACCATTAAATTAAACTTACTTTGGCATTCCTTGTCCATTTTAGTTTTGTCGATTTTTTCCCAAAACTTTTGATATTTCAATTCTCTTTGTTGGTTTAATTTCTCTCGCTCCACGTTAACCGACAAGTGGCGACATTCTCTCCTCGTTAACCGAACTGGATCTGGCATCTTCTTGGCAGCAAACAAATATTGATTCAAATAACTGTTCGATAACAGAAATGTTTTCTTCGTGAAAATTCCGTTGTTACTGTCTTCAATCGTTTCAAAGGGAATTGACGATGAATTCTTCTTTAAATGTTCTTCGTTACTTCGTTTACCGTTGGCTTTCCCAGAGAAACTTGTAAGAATTTTCAAATTTTTTTTCAATTTAACTTGATTTCTTTTAGCCAATTTCTTCTCGTAATACTTGGGATCATGTATATGAGGTAAAATATTTCTAGAATGAACATTACGAGTGCTACGGGTTCTAAAGAACTGGTTGCATCCAGGGACTGTACAATAGTATCTCACTTCACCATGATTTTGTAAGTTCTTCCCAAGAATGTGGTGTTTTGGATCTGTTAATTTGGAATGTCTATCCCTGTTGTCTTTACGAGCAAATTCCAGTGTACATCCAGCAACTGTGCACGGGAATTTGTGTCTATGAGTGTCCCTTATATGTCTTTTCAACACTTTTTGTTGATCGTATGACTTCGAACATTCATCACACTTGAACTTCTTTTCTAGCATATGTTGGAATTCCATGCCAATTTCAAGACATTTTTTTATGCGACAACTTTTGCAGTATGTCATTGGGAATTGGGAACGGTATTCAAAGGAGATGTTACAGTTGTTCGACATCAGACATTCGCAATTCTTAAGTAAAGATTGGGGCGTTTTTCAATCGATCCAATGTAATATCCATTTACACGTAAGATGTCTGGTACTTTAAATTGATAATCGGGAATGCTTTGGTTGACATATTTCAACAAAAGCTCCATGTCTTTATTCTTGAAAATTTTTACGCGTTCGTGACCTTTTATGTCAAGCACAAATTCCCTGTATTCCTTTTGTGAAACTGCTTCTGCAAGTCTATGGAAAAATTATTTATTATTGGAATTAGAAATAATAACTAGTGTACAAAAATTACTGTTCCTTTCCGGTATCACTTTCAATATTGCAGTCTAACTGTTTGTTAACTTTGACTTAAACAAAAATTTTGCAACATGAATGAATTCTGTTAAAATAAAAACCATCACTGTTATAAATGTAGTAAACGTACTCAGCACTTTGTTCAACTGAGGCTCTTTGATCCTTAAAAATTGCAGAATAGTTCACTGGTTCTTTTGCACCAGATAACCGGGCAACCAGGAAAACAAGGGTTGAATTTTTCCTTGTTGCCTCCTTTATCCACAATGGCAAAACTGAACTTGTTGGCTGCAATCTTTTCGGTAAAAACCCATTTCCACAGGTTCTGCACAAACTAAAAGCACCATATTATTTACATTTTACACAGCAATGACCGTTCACTGTCGGCAAATTCTTTTTCAAAACAAGCAATTCCGACTTGAATATTTCGTAAACACCGTGAGTAGGACTGACTTGCCTATTAATAAATTAAATTAAAAATTTCATTTTTATTTTAATTTATGAAATAAATTACCATTTAAGCTGTTGAATGACATCGCGCAAAGGAAATTTAATTCCGTTCAACAGGAACGCTGATCTATGAGTGCATGATGGATTGCTTTCCAAAGCCAAACTTCAGGCAATTCAACTCCATTTACGTTGCAGTTGATAATAGGCTTAAAAGCGATGTTTTCTAACAGTGATGGATCTCTTGATGGTGTAGCCTGTTGTATTGATGTTGAAGCATCCATGGCTTAAACACCAAATTCACACATTGCAGCTTTTTCTAGTGAAAGTAACCCTAAAAATGAAAAGTATTTGTTTTAATGTCAATAACGAATATGAAAATTGATACCATTAAATTAAACTTACTTTGGCATTCCTTGTCCATTTTAGTTTTGTCGATTTTTTCCCAAAACTTTTGATATTTCAATTCTCTTTGTTGGTTTAATTTCTCTCGCTCCACGTTAACCGACAAGTGGCGACATTCTCTCCTCGTTAACCGAACTGGATCTGGCATCTTCTTGGCAGCAAACAAATATTGATTCAAATAACTGTTCGATAACAGAAATGTTTTCTTCGTGAAAATTCCGTTGTTACTGTCTTCAATCGTTTCAAAGGGAATTGACGAAGAATTCTTCTTTAAATGTTCTTCGTCAATTCGTTTACCGTTGGCTTTCCCAGAGAAACTTGTAAGAATTTTCAAATTTTTTTTCAATTTAACTTGATTTCTTTTAGCCAATTTCTTCTCGTAATACTTGGGATCATGTATATGAGGTAAAATATTTCTAGAATGAACATTACGAGTGCTACGGGTTCTAAAGAACTGGTTGCATCCAGGGACTGTACAATAGTATCTCACTTCACCATGATTTTGTAAGTTCTTCCCAGGAATGTGGTGTTTTGGATCTGTTAATTTGGAATGTCTATCCCTGTTGTCTTTACGAGCAAATTCCAGTGTACATCCAGCAACTGTGCACGGGAATTTGTGTCTATGAGTGTCCCTTATATGTCTTTTCAACATTTTTTGTTGATCGTATGACTTCGAACATTCATCACACTTGAACTTCTTTTCTAGCATATGTTGGAATTCCATGCCAATTTCAAGACATTTTTTTATGCGACAACTTTTGCAGTATGTCATTGGGAATTGGGAACGGTATTCAAAGGATATGTTACAGTTGTTCGACATCAGACATTCGTAATTCTTAAGTAAAGATTGGAGCGTTTTTCAATCGATCCAATGTAATATCCATTTACACGTAAGATGTCTGGTACTTTAAATTGATAATCGGGAATGCTTTGGTTGACATATTTCAACAAAAGCTCCATGTCTTTATTCTTGAAAATTTTTACGCGTTCGTGACCTTTTATGTCAAGCACAAATTCCCTGTATTCCTTTTGTGAAACTGCTTCTGCAAGTCTATGGAAAAATTATTTATTATTGGAATTAGAAATAATAACTAGTGTACAAAAATTACTGTTCCTTTCCGGTATCACTTTCAATATTGCAATGTAACTGTTTGTTAACTTGAATTATCAAATTTTCTTTACTAAAAATGACTTATTATGTTACCAAACTGCTTATTGAAGATATATTTGTTATTTTCGAAAAATGAAAAATAATATGAATATACAACTTTTCGATGGGTTCACCATTGTCATCAAAACAAATGCTTCTGTTGGAAACAATTATTAGTTAGTTTAAGACAAATAACAAATAACATTTGTATAATACGATTGCGGTTGGTGAATAATTGGTTCTTCGATTGTGTCATTTTCCGCATCTGAAACTTTCTCGCGTCTACGATGTTTAGGTGCATCAGTCTCAACGTCACAACACTCTTCCTTTCTATAACTATAGTTTCCGAAGGTAGTACATCATTAACTCTATGAAGGTGAGATAATTTTTTATTTATTCTAAATAGCAAATAACATAAATGACATACCTTTCAGTGTTCTTTACCTCTACTGCACGATGTAACCGAAAATTGTGATTGTCAATACTGGTTCGATTTTCGGCAAAAAAAACAGATTTTTTACACGAAAAAGTCTTTCTGGGATGAACAGTTCGTTCATGAGTTGTTCTACTCCCCCTTCCAGTGAATGTTGATTTGCATTTGGGCATTCTGCATAATATTTTTTGATCAACTTCTTTCATTGCCGCGTAAATGTAACAATTTTCATCTCCAGCTATAACTTTTGTGGGTAAAATTAAGGATTGTTCCAAAATGTATTTTTTAGCATCGAAATTTCATCAATTATTAACTTTGGCCAGTTTGCATTTCTTTCTGTAAGCTTTAAAAAACATCATTGACATCAGCAATGTGTTTATGAAATTGAGCAACATCTTTCCCACAATATTGGCAGATTTTAGCTTTTTCTTTGACGTACCAAGGATCCGGAATTGAGGTTTGAATGACTTGGAATTTAAAATTTCCAAGACACCAAACATGTAGTTTTCCTTGATACGCCTAAACACATAAAAAAATAAATGAAAATAACATAGAAATAAATAAGACATTGCAAAAATTATAACACCTCGAACCGACCCTTATGAAATACCGACTTAAAGCATTGCAAATACACACCATAACTATACATATATTACAAAGTATAAATATTACAGAGTATCAATTACATACCATTTCGTTTGAGCTAAAACATCATTTACCCTGATATTGTGAAATTTCCAACGTTCTTCGCCGGATAAGGACAGCAGATGTTTAATTTCTTCTATAATTTAATGGACGCTATGCACTTTCCATTTTTTTCTTTAAGCTGGTAGTAGTTATTCAGTGGGCAAAAAACACAGAGGAGCCATGGCACATCCAAAAGTTTTATAACTTATGTCTTCGAAGCTTTCCAACTTTTACCATGCGTTGAACTGACTCTCGCTCTGGTAAATTCACTGTAGGAAACGGAAAATTATCCATTTTAATTTTTCTGCTGCAAAGTACTCTTTCAACACACGTTGCTTCACTATGTAAAATTCTTCAGTTTTACACGCACGATAAAATTCAGTAGGTGTAGCCATTTCAAAATCTAAGTCAATTTGATACAAAACTATTTTTTACCACACCAAGTTTTGGAAAACGGAAAAACTCGAACGGAAACGAGTTGAATGAACCGATCTATTATTCGGACGAGATGGTGGTGGCCAGCAAACAACAATTAAATAATCCAGATATCGAGCAATTAAATAATGCTTGTGGTCGAGCAGTGGATCATGTTCGTTAAATGTTAAAAGACAGTCTTTTCTTTCGAGAGCGAGGTTAACCAATACGCTGTCTGTTTGCTTCTGTGAAGACATCGTGTGTCGGATTCAACGAGGCGTCAAAAAGAATTACACGGATCGCGGCAACAAAATTTATACCGTTTAGTCTTGAACGTAGATTGCATAGGTTGTTAAATACATTGCACTCATTTTTACGTTCTTCCAGTGTGGTTTGCCCAACTACAGGCGCAGTAATCCAGCCCTAAACGCCATGCCCACAAACGATGTTGCATTATATCAAAAGGAAGGTACTGTGAGGAAATTACTGGTATGTAATTACTGCTGGAAACAAAACTTTCTTCGTGGTTTTCCAGGCTCACTCTGTATCTTTCGTCCTCGCCTGCGAGAAATTCCTCAACCAAATTCAAAGAATGAAGAGACTGGTTAAACACCTGGACTTTGTCACAACTGCACCGACGAAGAATATTGATAATTAACGTAATTTTACCACTATGCTCAATCTTGGACATATCTTTGTCTCTGACTTACAGAGACCACCGGGTGCTGGATTTTCGCTGGATGGTATAGCCACTACTATTTCATCCTTTTCTACGTTATCACGTTATCAGCAATTCGACTATCGATCAGGGCTTTGGGTTGGGTGCAGATACGTCCCAACTCATAAATAAAATCAGCTAAATGCCCAGGGTGATTATGCATGCAGTCTAAGTTTTATCTATTACTCAAATACTGCTGGTAAAGCTTCCTCTGCAAATCAAATATCTTCAAGTACAAAACATACTCGTACTTTGGAGGTAGGAATGAGGACATAATATACGAATCAAATCGTTGGACGATTTCTGAATTTAGACAAATTTTCTATAGATTGCAGTTAAAAAAATATATAATCTACCATCAAGAATTTTTGGCAACACATGGGATCTGAGTTTCATAACTTTCTTACATCAGATTCAAATGAATCGGCTGACTGCCCTATGTGTTTCACAAGAAATTCAATTAACTGTGCGACAGTCCCAATCAAAAACGGTTTCATAATTTTACTTTAGCATAGTAGGGGCGGGAAGAGTGATATATGGAACGCTGGTCAAATGGGACAGCGGGAGGAAAAATAGTAAAAAGCGGATAGTTTTTAATTTTTTAAATATTTATCCTGATGTTTTAAAAGGCTAAACTGAGCCTGTCCCACATCACCCACCCCAGTGTCCCAATTCACCCAATGCCATAAGCTCCTCTCTCAATTTCCTCAAAAACTTTTATTTCGGTACAGGATATACCGTTTCTTCTAAAATTAACAACAACATTCCTGGGAATGGAAATAAGCACAGAAAACATAAAAAAGAAAATAAATCAAATCGATTGGTTTATTCGTAAGTTACTACAGCATTAATAAAAAACCTGTCCCAATTTACCCCACTCTCTCCTACTCAAGAAGATTATTCTGTATTATAGTTCCAGTTAACACAATTCTTCTTCGCGTTGAGAGGTTACTAAGCGCTATCGCAGCTGTGGATTTTTCGTTAATTTTAGTATGTGCCCTTCATCACAAACGACGAGCTCAGACCAAGGATCTACTAGAGAACACTCGAAAACTGCTCGTTCTTCCACACTTACCTTCTATTCAGTCCAGGAGTTTTAAAGAATCTCTTGTGGAACAAAATCATTTCAACATGCACCGGAAGGTCAATGCTAGCTCCCTTTGGTTTTAAGAATAAAGTCCAGGAGTTTTTACAAATTCAAAAATTAAGCACTTTTGTCAAGGATTCCACGATACGTAAAAAATAATGATATGGTTCACGAACACCAAATTAATCCGATGCCACCAGCTTTGTTTGAAATTAGACAAGTCAGGAACGAAGACTGGGTGGATTTGTAACTGCATTGCACGCGTTTGTGTGCAGCTTTATTATTGTTGTCTGTCCATCTAGAAGAAAGAAATCTTCAATGAAAACGGTCGTTAGCGCACGCCGCACAATCAATCAATATCGCAACACAATATAAAACCCGACTCACCGCGAAAACGACACCTGCTACTTTCAACACTAGCTACCCGGGGGATTCGACACTGGCTACCTCGACACTGACTACCCCACGCTGGCTACCCATACGGCCGACACTGGCTACCCCGACACTGGCTACCCCCCCCCCTCCATTTGCTACCCCTGGAAAACGGTAAATAGAATACTCCCCTGTGTCCTTGTGTGTTTTGGCCAGATAATTATTGACTGTAACAAACAGTCTAAGCCTCTAAGGCTTTTGGCATATGGAAGCCTGATGTGATATGCTTCTTTCATACAATATGCTTTGCAAAAGCGTAATATGCCTTGCAAAAGTTAGAATTAAATTTGTCGTTTGGAATATTTTGATCTCCAGTACATTTAAATATATTAAAGAGTGTTGACTGTGAAGTCTTGGATAATTGACTGCGAATTCTCCAAAACTTTTTGTTCGCAGTCAACTATCCAAGACTTTTTTGTTCACAGGCAACACTGGTCAAAACTTGCAACACAATTAGAACAAACTAGTTGACTGCAGAAGGAAACATTTAAAAGAAGGGTTGCTCTTCTTTAGCCAATGGAGGAAGCTGTTAAAGTAAGTTTCTTTAATTTAGAAACAGTTAAATTTACTCTACACTTTGTTGGCTATATGCTTGATTTCATAGGTGTTAGTCAACTGGTTATGAAAAACCAATTGCATAAATTAGGCTGAAGATCACACTCATGGAGATTTGGACACTGTGATGGCATTGTGGGAACAACACAGTAAATTTAAAGAAGAGATTTATAGCTGATTTGCTAAGGCAGAGCAAGTTTAAAAAAAAGGCAAAGGATATCATGGCAGTCGCTAGTGAATGAGTATAAAGAGACCATTCAAAACCAAGTGTCTGAACTGGAAGTCAACTGGGATAATGTTTCCAAACCTTCAAACACCAGTTGTGAACGGCTTGAAGATGCATAAGTCCAGTCACAGACTTTGAACAAAGCAGTAAACATACTTCTTGAATGGTTCTCTGATGCCCTGATGAAACTGCAATTCCCTGATCTGATGAAGAACCAGAAGCACTGCAACATTTGGAAGATTAACATAAGTATGTCAAAGAGGTTAATGTATTTTCAAAATATGAACATGTCAAGCAATATTCTGTTGCCTGGATTGCAGATATTTGGAAGAGTTGTTCAATAGAGAGACCGACAAAGACGATATAATGGCTCTGGCTCAAGCATCCTCGAAAAGGCTCACCCTGGCGCTGTATTATCTGTTATTCATCATTTGATTACTGTCGTACAATCTTGGTGGAAAGAGGGTTTGGCAAAATGATTAAGTTTTCAAGGAATTCATTGTCATACAAAATGTACAAAAATTGCCGAACGTATTTTCGCTAGTTTATTTTATTTTTTTCAAACGAAATTTTAAGCAGACAAAAACTTTGCTGAGATTGGACTCTTCGTGTCAAAACAATAAACATACCAAACTGCCACCTAGCGATGAGAAATGTTAAAAATGAAATGTTCTGGAAAAGCGAGAAGCCAGTCCTTTCTTTCGAGGGCGAGGTCAGCCAACAGACTGTCTCTTGGCTTCGGTGAAGGTGGTCGATTTAGGTGACTGTTGGGATCGTATACATAAAACTTATTCAAGTCCCCCTCACTGAAATGACGTTTAATTTGATGTTCATCGATCACTCGGCATGATAGCGATTGCTTTGTGACCTAGATTTCAAAACAAAAAAGATTAGTATTCAAACAGTGATGATTCATTACTGAACTGTCATATTACTTGTTGATCATAAATTTTCTCTTCAATTGTCCCTTGTGCGATGAAGCGATAAACAAAGCATGGTTTCGTTTGACCCAAACTTGAGCAGGCAATAATAAAAAGAAATTCACGTCATCCGAAGGGGTTACATGGAAAGAAATTAATTACGCACAGATAAACGCGGAAGATATTTGGCACATCCTGCGACGGGTTCCACGACGCGTCAAAAAGAATGACACGGTTTGCGGCTACCAAATTTATCCCAACGCCACCAGCTTTAGGGGAAATGAGAAATAGTCTGGAATGGAGTGAATGGCGTGCTGTGAAGAAATTATTACTGGTAGGCCTACTGATTGCTGGAAACCAAACTTACTTCGTTGTTTTCCGGGATCGTTCTGTTTCTTTCATCCTCACCTGCGAGAAATTCCTCGATAAAATTCAAAGTATAAAGAAACTGGCTAAAAACCAGGACTTTCTCCCCGCTAGTCTTGCACCGGCGAAGAATATCGACAAGTAAAGTAATTTTCGCGCTATGTTCCATCCTCGACATATCTTCGTCTCTGACCAGTCGAGACCACCAGGTGCTGGATCGGCGCTGGATAGGAGCTTCCGTTTCACGATTTTCTTCGTTATCGGTAATTTTAGTATCGGTCAGTGCCTTGGGATGTGTGCAGATCCGTTACAACTCATGGAAATCCGCTAGCCCTGGCGGACTGCCCATTATTTATGGGTTTGGCAAAAAAATCAGTGAAATTTGCGGCAGTCCCAAGCAAAAGTGGTTTCACAAATTGTACCATAGCATGGTACTCAAGAAGATTATTCTGTATTGGAGTCCCAGTTAAGGTAATTCTTCGTCGCGTCGAAATGTTGCTAGCGGATTTTTCGTTTTTTTAGTGTGTGCCCCTCATCGCAAACGACGAGCTCAGGATCAACTAGAGAACATGTGATTACTACTCGGTCTTCAACATTAATCTTGGGGTTGGTTTTGTCGGTTAGAATACGGTACATCTCATATCCTATAACCATGACTCCTCCACTTTCCATCCAACTGCGTAGCACGCCCGTTCGTGAGGGATTGTCTTTGCTGTTCACCATTTCATACACCTTGACGACCGAAGATGTTGGAAGCCACAGCTTGAACTCATTAATACAATTGAAAATGGTGCTTACAGGGCAAACTACTAGCACACGGTCCATCTAAGAATAAGAAGTAAAATATCATGAATCAATTACTGTTTTAATCTGAAGCTAAAAGCAGAATAAAGAACACACCAGGCAAAGTCTGTTTTTCAGCACTGTATGTGCTATGGTGACCACCTGCAGACGTTTCCCTAGTCCCATGCAATGGGCTAGAATGGATCCAGATCCAGCATTCTCTCTGATTTTTCGACTGATTCAAAACAGTTATCCCACATAAACTTAATTCCTTTGACTTGATGATCCTTTTTAATTTAATGGCAAAATGGCCGTCAATCCTGACGCGTTCCAGCTCCTTTTCGGGGATAAATCCAGCACCACCCAGGGAATTGATTGATTAATGAGGTCTAAGTTTCCCCAGGAGGCTTGATGGTAAGCTTCTCGTTGACAAGCCAATCTCCTTTTTGCTTTTCTTCTTCGGCGACAACGTCAGCGGGATTAGGTGATGGTGATGACTGAGTGAGCAGAGGTTGCAAAAGTGAATTGGTTTCATTAGTTCCTGGTAACCTCACACGAATGTGAACAACAAGCTTAGGTGTGGAGGATTATTATGACCTGGTGGCCAAGTATGTGCCGGCATTTTCCACTACAGGCTTTTAGACTCAAGTTTAATTAAGCATATAGTGTATCTTTACTGGAACAGAGCAGCCTGCAAAAGAGAAGAGTCGATGTTCATCGATCACTAAGCATGATAGCGATTGCTTTGTGACCTAGATTTCAAAACAAAAAAGATTAGTATTCAAACAGTGATGATTCATTACTGAACTGTCATATTACTTGTTGATCATAAATTTTCTCTTCAATTGTCCCTTGTGCGATGAAGCGATAAACAAAGCATGGTTTCGTTTGACCCAAACTTGAGCAGGCAATAATAAAAAGAAATTCGCGTCATCCGAAGGGGTTTACATGGAAATAAATTAATTACGCACCGGTAAACGCGGAAGATACTTGGTACATCCTGCGACGGGTTCCACGACGCGTCAAAAAGAATGACACGGTTTGCGGCTACCCAATTTATCCCGACGCCACCAGCTTTAGTGGAAATGAGAAATAGTCTGGAATGGAGTGAATGGCGTGCTGTGAAGAAATTATTACTGGTAGGCCTACTGATTGTTGGAAACCAAACTTACTTCGTTGTTTTCTGGGATCGTTCTGTTTCTTTCATCCTCGCCTGCGAGAAATTCCTCGATAAAATTCAAAGTATGAAGAAACTTGCTAAAAACCAGGACTTTCTACCCGCTCATCTTGCACCGGCGAAGAATATCGACAAGTAAAGTAATTTTCGCGCTATGTTCCATCCTCGACATACCTTCGTCTCTGACCAGTCGAGACCACCAGGTGCTGGATCGGCGCTGGATAGGAGCTTCCGTTTCATGATTTTTTTCGTTATCGGTAATTCGAGTATATCGGTCAGTGCCTTGGGATGTGTGAAGATCCGTTCCAACTCATGGAAATCCGCTAGCCCTGGCTGACTGCCCGTTATTTATGTGTTTGGCAAAAAAATCAGTGAAATGTGCGGCAGTCCCAAGCAAAAGTGGTTTCACAAATTGTACCATAGCATGGTACTCAAGAAGATTATTCTGTATTGGAGTCCCAGTTAAGGTAATTCTTTGTCGCGTCGAAATGTTGCTAGCGGATTTTTCGTTTTTTAGTGTGTGCCCCTCATCGCAAACGACGAGCTCAGGCCCAGGATCGACTAGAGAACATGTGATAACTACTCGGTCTTCAACATTAATCTTGGGGTTGGTTTTGTCGGTTAGAATACGGTACATCTCATATCCTATAACCATGACTCCTCCACTTTCCATCCAACTTCGTAGCACGCCCGTTCGTGAGGGATTGTCTTTGCTGTTCACCATTTCATACACCTTGACGACCGAAGATGTTGGAAGCCACAGCTTGAACTCATTAATCCAATTGAAAATGGTGCTTACAGGGCAAACTACTAGCACACGGTCCATCTAAGAATAAGAAGTAAAATATCATGAATCAATTACTGTTTTAATCTGAAGCTAAAAGCAGAATAAAGAACACACCAGGCAAAGTCTGTTTTTCAGCACTGTATGTGCTATGGTGACCACCTGCAGACTTTTCCCTAGTCCCATGCAATGGGCTAGAATGGATCCAGATCCAGCATTCTCTCTGATTTTTCGACTGATTCAAAACAGTTATCCCACATAAACTTAATTCCTTTGACTTGATGATCCTTTAATTTAATGGCAAAATGGCCGTCAATCCTGACGCGTTCCAGCTCCTTTTCGGGGATAAATCCAGCACCACCCAGGGACTTGATTGAATAATGAGGTCTAAGTTTCCCCAGAAAGCTTGATGGTAAGCTTCTCGTTGGCAAGCCAATCTCCTTTTTCGCTTTTCTTCTTCGGCGACAACGTCAGCGGGATTAGGTGATGGTGATGACTGAGTGAGCAGAGGTTGCAAAAGTGAATTGGTTTCATTAGTTACTGGTAACCTCACACGAATGTGAACAACAAGCTTAGGTGTGGAGGATTATTATGACCTGGTGGCCAAGTATGTGCCGGCATTTTCCACTACAGGCTTTTAGACTCAAGTTTAATTAAGCATATAGTGTATCTTTACTGGAACAGAGCAGCCTGCAAAGGAGTAAGCTTATTTTCAATATTAATTATGTCCCAACTTTTAAATAAAAAGCTTCATTACCTGACCCTGTAATGCGCAGCCGAGACTGACCAGAAGAGTGCATATCATTTTGTCCCACTCGCTTGAATAGCCTCTCATGAGTCATGACCGTTTCGCCCCCCTCGCTTGAATAACCTCTCACGAGTCATGATCGATTTGTCCCGCCACTTTGGATTCACACATTCCAAAATGGTTGCGCGGGAATACGTATATAAACTCCCTTCGCACCCTCCAAGAGTTAGACTAGTCATCTCACACGTCCTCAACAGTTGTAAGTTAAACTCTCTCTCTATCTCTCAGTTTGTATTCTGTGCTATGTAGCAAATAAACTAGTTCGGCCTAAATGTTTGAACCGTTCTTCGAAGTAAGCGCGCCTTTTCGAGTCCCCAAAAAGCGCCTTACAACCCACACAACTTTTGTCAACAGCAGGTGGTTCTTGAGTAGCTATAGGCCCTTTATTGTGCAAGACCTCCACAACTTGCAGCTTTATCCAGAACAAGTGCTTGGAAAAGGTCAGTGCTTCTTCAAGAGACTTCGGTTGCAGAACTTTTTCAATTGAACGTTTTTCAATGGTGTCTTTCAGTGCCGAATCCGACTATCACACGACACGACTTTTACAAGTAATGCCTGCTTATCCTACGCTTAAAATAGGATTGTTTTTATCAGATCAAACATCATATTGTCGCGCACAAAACGTACAAGGGGAACGACGGAATGTCGTCGGAAGTAGAAATCTATCTTAAGTGCGTTGTTTATAAAATGTAATGTGATTATAATTGTGTAAGACGACGACGGACTTGAGACGTATGTACATATGTGTGGTGGTGGAAAAAACGTTTTTGATTTGTACGTGACCCTTCCGACTGGTAGGTCACCTTGTTCCTCTCCCTATATAATCCAGCTTCACCTTCCACCAGGAGTTAGTCTTTTACTGTCTTGATCCCTCGTCAGATCTTGTGTTCTCTTTGTAGTTAGTTATTGGGTGATGGGCACTGTCGTCGAAGTAGTGTAGTGACGACAGTGACAGTGTTTTGCGGAGACTGCGCTATTTCCAAGCTCGAGCCAGCACTGGAAAACACTCTTTCTGATCGGTGACAGCAACCCAACAGAACTGCCCGTGACAATATCATATTGTTTAATCTTAATTTATAAATTTTAATATCTTACGAGAACACTTATGTAAAATAAATCACGAGTTTCAGTAACATTGGCGGGAAATAATACGTTCCTTGCATTAATAAGGGATTCCTTTGAAAAAAATATCATTAGAATCAGTTTTTCACGCTGATTGTCAAATTTCTCCCCTTTTCACCCTTTTTCGTGCTGCCTATACCCCCTCTTTTGCCCTTTGGGCCGAAAGGCGAAAGACGAAAAGGGTAAAAAGGGGGGAATTTATCCCATTTTAAGGACCACCCACCAAAAATGGCGTGAGGTCCGTTTTAAAATGGGGGGAGCCTAACTCAACTTTTAAGTGAGATTACGGGGGAAAATTATTATTTTAAAAATTAAAAAAAAAATATCATGAGAATCAGCGTGAAAAACTGATTCTAATGATATTTTTTTCAAAGGAATCCCTTATTCATGCAAGGACCCTATTCAACCAGAACAGTCTCAGTGGAAAATATTGTGAAACTGCCAGTCACGTGATAAAACTTATTGTTTGGTCCACCAGATGGCGCGTGTATTCATTGGCAAGCCATTAGATTCAGACTTTCAAGAGAAAATTCGACGTTTTCCATCATGAAAGTTAAACTGGTAATTCCAGCTTGAATTCCCCAAGTTTTTCATGGTTATTATGCTTGTTTAAATTTACAGGTAGCCTATTTAATTTTACACTTGGCAAAATTGAGGATGGCACGTTAGGTGATCGTAACGGTCGAGTCTATTGTACCGTCGGGCTGACGGTGCTCGAATGGGGTTTTGCGCTATTGCACCGTCAGGCCGCTAGGGGCGCTCTGACGGCTGACGGTTGGGGGTTCCCTCTCTTGTCTCTTCATCTGACGGCTGGAGCTACCCTACCCCTTTCTGACGGCTGGGTGTACGGACCCTATCCTTCCCGGACCCTACCCTTTCCAGAACCGTCAGGCCGCTAGGGGCGCTGTGACGGCCGGGTGTGCCCTCCCCCTATCTGACGGCTGGAATAACCCTTCCCCTTTCTGACGGCTGGGTGTACCGTGTCCGTACCGTGTACCAGAACCGTCAGGCCGCTAGAGGCGCTGTGACATTTAATCGGGGATCTATTACCTTATTCATAATGTTTTTTTTGTTTGTTTTTTTAATATTTGCATTGTAGCCTACTGTACAATTTCAGCACAGTCTGCATAGAATGTAGTTAAAGTTGAAGTGTAGAAATGAAAATCTTTCAGTAACGTCGAGGGAAGAATATAGTGTTTGAACTTTGAAGTAAAGTAATAACCTTGTTATCCCGGAGAGTTGATAACTCACGACCTACGGGACAACTCACAACCGTGCTTCAATTATCACCCGGAGGCTTATCCGACTCACCCACCGGACTCTTAATTTGATTCTTTTTATTTTCCACAAACATTTTGACATTTGGCATCCATGTTGTGATCTGCGATTTTCAAACAGCGTTCCTCTCTATATGGATCTCATGTAAATGGTCATTTTTTAAATTCAATTTTCCTGTTCTTTCAAGTCTTTCATTTTTGTTGCTCGATTTTGAATAAAATTAACTAATTTGAATGGTAATTCAATTTTTTTTTACCGTCATTTTTATTGGGTCAGTTAGTGAATTTGAATTCCGATTTCGGACGTGGCATAAAATGTGGATATGTAGTAGCCAAAACCGTTGTCACATCAAATTTAGCGTGTGATTCTCGTTTCCCAATTTAGTGTGATAATATCTATTTACAAGAAAGTGTCATGCATACGTGTGTAAGAAGAAGGGGGGATTCTAAATATATGTAATAATATTAATTATAAAATTTGAAGATTGAAACTCTGTTCAGTGGTGCCGGCGACGTTATCGAAACGGCAAGTGTAAACGCCACCGTTCACGGAGCTGTCGGCCGCTAGAATTTTCAATCGAACTCCGTCGGCCGTCGGTTCAATCCATTCATCCGGAACAGGATCCCCGTTCAACAGCCACTGATAACCCGGACTGGGCAGGCCGTCGGCCAGACAAAAAAGTTCTGTCGATTTCCCTTGTTCAACTGACACCGTCGAAACGCTGCTCTTGATGATCACCGGCTCTCGAGCATCTTTGAAATTCCCCGCCAATAAAATTTGAATTTAAATTGTTTCAACAATTAGCCATTAGAAAATATTACCTTGAATCTGGATGGGAATGGCAATGCGGGACCCGTCCGCCGAGGAGTGAAACGTCCAGGTGAAAACTTCTCCGGCCACGACGCTGTGACCAAGTTGATCCGAATTCGTGTTGATTCCTTTAATTCTGTAACAGTATCCCCTTTTATCCAAGCAATGCCTTTTAGAAATATTGAAACCTGTTTCCCGCAGGTCATTTTTTAATTATCACGTACATTTTAATCAAATTATTTCAAAACTGAATAAAACCTGAAGGCGGATTGGATAGGTCGAGCGGAAGAGTTGTTCCATCCGCTTGGGTCCACAGCCACAAACCGCTGCCGTTGGTGTTGTAAAACGTGTTGACGACCCAACCCAAATAGAAGAACCGTTCCGGCTCGTTGCCCGTCTCGATAGTTGAATCTATATTAAATTGATCAATTCAAATTCGAATTGATTCGACAGGATAAATGATTAGGATTACTATCACCTTCCACGAAGCTTTTAATGTAAATCGTCAAAGGTTCCAGGACGATGTGGCCTTTGCGATCGATTTGCCGGGAGGTATCGACATCCCAAACGGTTTCATCCTGAAAATCAAATTAAAAATCATCAATCTACTTCCTAATAATTATCAAATTAATTCAATTACATTTTCACTGGATCGCCGGGTGAATGTCTGGCAAGGGAGCGGAGGTCGACACTGAAGGAACGAGAATCCGACGATGGGCGGCTGAGAATTGATCCAGAAAAGTGGCGAAACGAGTTCGAACGAATAGCGCCAGCTCATCATCATCGCTTGCGGCCGCTCTATGTATACGTCAATCGTTATTTTTTTTAAATGAATCGCGTAGAAAATGTTAATTCAAATTTTACGTTCATCGACAACGAGAGTGAAGTTGACGCTCTTGCGCTGCTTGCCGGAAGTGGCGACTAGACGGTAGACGCCGTTGTCGGCCACCGTGGCGTCTCTGATCTTCAGGTAAGTTTTGCCCCAACTGCGGTGGACGACGTATTTCGACGACGGCGTGATCGGCTCCGCCTCGCTGTCCTTGTACCAGTCGACGGCGGGATCGGGGCGGGCGTCGACGTAGACGACGAACGTCGCCGTTTCGCCGGCCTCCACATCTCGTGGGCCGTCGTTGTACGGCGTCGAAACCAGGAGAAACGATTCATCTTCTTTATCTGTGGAAATTTTAAAAATCAAATTAATTTAATTATTCTAAATTAATTTTAAATGAATTAAATTTTTATTTGTATACGATGGATGTTGACAAAGACTTCGGCCCATTCCATCGTGCTGGTTTCTTTGGAGCTTTGGTGGCTGGCGCACATGTACAAACCGCTGTCGTCCAGGGTGGCGTTGACGACCCGCAGGGAGGACCTCACCGTCGTCCGCTTCTTTCCACCTCTCGGCGTCGCGTTCAAAACGATTTTCTCCGACCGAACTCTCCTGCCCTGATGAGTCGTTTCAATTGTATTTGTGTTATAATTAAAGCAAAAAAAAAAAATAATGAATTTGATGGAAAAACTCACGTCGATGCCTTGAAGTTGAGGGACCATCCAGAATAATTCGACGGTTAAATTTTGGCTCTGGTAAAATGTGGTGGAACAATTGAGCTGGAAGTGCGAACTGACGACAAGTCGTCTGGTGGGCATCTGGATCAGCACGTCCGACTCCATCGCAATGACTAAATTAATAAGAGAGTGTAAGATATCTCCGGTAGATGTTAATTAATTTTAGAATAGGATGGAACGTACGTGGTTTGAAAGGCTGCCAGATGTAGACGGGATTGTCGGCCTCGAATCCTTTTGGGTGGCGGGCCAGGCACCGGTACACGGGCAAATTACTGTTGTCCGCCGAGTTAAGGAAATCGTTATCGACGTAGAATCCGACGTGAGGGTCGTACACCCAATCAGCCTATTTCAAATAACCCGCCAAAATAAATTTAACAAAAATGCAAATTTTAATATTAAATTCATATATACTTTGGTGTCCTTGTCGATCATGACGGACATCTCAATGTCGGGATGAGATGGTTTACACGGAACGATGACCGAGTAACGGGACAATCTCTGCGAGAACATCATCACTTGTCTGTGTTGCACAATCAGATTGTCCTCGTCTGTTCAAAATTGGGAAATTTAAAAATGGCGCCAGTTTTAAAATCAAATTTTAATTTAATAAAAAGGAATAGCAACTCGCCTTCGACGAAAATGTAGGTCCTGATGCCGTCATCGCCGTCGTCGTTGTCGCGATTGTGACAGGCGTAATAGCCGGTGTCCGTGTAACTGGCCTCCGACACCGTCAGGATGGACCGATAAGGATAAGCGAATAGTCCGTCGCGATTGGCCGACTCATCTCCGACGTCGTAAAGTTGAATGTCCTCGATGGAGATCCGATCTTCCAGCTCGTTCTTCAGGACGACTCCCTTTATTTTTAGACAAATTAAAATTGGAATTTTGTGGAGTAGATTTTGAATGGATTACGTAATCTCGGGTCTCCAAGATGCTGGGCAGTTTCCAGTCGAGATTGAAATCGGCTTCGCAGATGATTTGGAATGTGACGCCAGTTTTGAAAATCTTGTCGGAATCGTCGGGTAGGAGGCGAATGCTTGGCCTTTCCTGCTCGGCCACTTCAACTTCTATAATCATCAAATTATTTTAAATGTGATACATTCAAATTTTAATTGGTAAATTGGATCAGCACCTTTGACATCGTTGATTGATGACGGTGGCAAAACGGACGACTGGATCGCAGCGATCCAACCGACAAGAAACACGAAAAACTGGCGAAAAAAAAACCAACAAAATTTCGTTTGTTAAAAATGGCGCGTCATCAAAAGTTTTCAAATTTTTTCTCGAGAAATTTGAAATTACAGTTAAGATAAAAATAAATAAGATGTTACTCACCGATAATTTCATGGTGACTGCCCCTGGCGTAAGAATGTCGTTCACTGACGACCTCCTCCGTCCAGCGCGAATATGAACGCCGTGTGGACTATAGCCGGACCAGAATGTTCAATAACACATCGTCACACTCATCAAAAGATTAAAAGAAATAAATAAATTTCAAAAAATTAATTATTGCGCCAGCAGCAGCTGCAGCAGCGGAGAATCGCCCAGTGACTGCTGTAACTGTTTACATGTATGTAAATATGATAATAATAATACAAGCCAATCGCAATCGCAATCGACCTATTGAACTTTATTTCTCTCTTGGCTCTATGCTGGACCGCGCGCTGCTGGCCTAAATAGCTCTCGGCAACCGAGAGGAAGTGTCGGTCGATGGCGATAGTGTATAAGAAGATTCCCAGTTGTACATCACCACCAACATTTGAGAACGAAGGGTCATCTCTCCGCACTTTCAGGTTCAAAGGCAATTTATAACGAGAAATTTTCAAACAGGAAATTTGTTATTTATTTTATACATTTTTTTTAAAATTTCGGTGATGAATGGCCTGTTGTTGCCCATAGATGGCGTAACAAACCAGTCAAACGCGGAAGAAATAAAATTTCCCAGAAAAACAATTTCATATTTCAAGTGATGTTATCTTTTTTACACACATTTCTACTGATTAAATTGATTATTTATTGATCGTCACAGCTACAATCTGAATCAAAGAGATGGAAAGTTAAGGGAGAATGTAATGATGACGCGATCGAGTTTCATCACCCTAGTTTTCTCTTCCATCTGCATATTACATATGTAGGCGCAGAACAGCACTCGGCAGATTTATATGCGCGTATATAACAAGTGGGGGTCTTTCCATCCATCTTATTTCCTTCTATCCTTAGAATTTCGGTTCGGTGCGCACTGTGCTGTATATATATAATAACATTATTATCTTGCTCACACTCTTACGTCAAAAGCCCTGTAGGCTATATATTACATTCTGGGTGATGGATATCCCCCCCTTTATATACATACGCACTTGGCCCAGCTGACATGAGACGCCAAAAGATCAAAATCGGCATTTCAACACTAGCTATATGATGATGTCCGCCAGTTTACATTCGCACCCGTTTGACTGTATATTATCTCATTGGCTGTCAACTCATCATGTATATATATAGTCGAAATACATAAACATCAATCAGTTTTTTAGAGAGACGTATAAACATTGGAAGGGAAATGCTCTCTCATGTCCATCATCATTTAAAAGACGAGATATTATTATTTATGTAAACTTTTGTGTGTGTAGTATAGACGGCCAGGAAATGTAGTACTACTACCACAAATAGGCTAGATATAGATAAGAGCGGGCTATTCAAATATATAGAGCGAGTGCTGCTGTGTAAAAGGCCGATGACATCCGTCAAACAAACGTTTTCTTTTTATTAAGAAATTAAACCCCCAAAATATTTTTTCTAAAAAAATATAAAAAGGGCGCTGACATGTCAAACACATTGCCCTGTACTGTGCTCCATTGAATTCTCACACCCAGGCTCAACACTTGTGACCAGATGGCCACAACACACACATCTAGCAGGCTCTAATACAAGACAGCAGCAGCAGTCAGTTCGCTCCCAACAGGTCAGAAAATTTCAATTCTAATAATTTTGAATACCCCGCGCTAAATAGTTAATGATGTATGTTCAAACCTCGACATTTTTACCGGGCTTTTTTTTTTTTTTTTGAACACGAAAAGAATGTCCCTTGATGATTACAGCAGACGTTGTTTGTCTTTGTGGCTTTAGAACCGCTTTATCTGCATGATGGTCCGGCGATTTCTGGAACGAGAAATCCAGAAGTTGGAATCAAATAACTTTGCGCTGCTGCTGGCGGCTAAAATAAATTCGTATACGTCATCCACGGGCCGATGACTACTCTCCTGACATGTGCGCTCGACACACGTTTGTCTAAATAGATCTCTGTAGCCGATAGACATATTTTTTGGCCTCTATGAATAATGACCATAACGATAATGCTGATATGATGAGGGCGTTTTCCTATATATTTTTCAACCCCCCACCAAAAGCAGGGGGAGAGACTGTGGGGGTGAAAGGGCGAGGGTTGTAAAACACTCGACGTGCGTCTTGTATACAGTCAAATGTTGAAGTCTATACAAAAAACCCCGCCCTAGTTGGCCTGCATGGTTATATTTTTCTGT
>NC_060913.1:90724-173245 GCF_021234035.1 Daphnia pulicaria | reverse complement strand
TGGCAATATCATAACCAATGAGGGTCTCCCGAGGTGTGATTATTGCTAGTTGAAAACTTTAACCAATACCCCGCCACGATGAAGTGAAATAATCTTTGTCGTCGGCAATTTTTGATAGCTCCATCAGGAGCATTTCAGCGTACAAGAAAAAAAAAATTACAGTCAGTTAGAAAAATTGGAGTGTTGCATAGTGTGTTTATAACATTAAACGGTGAAAGTGAAATCGTATAAGTGATTTTTGTTTCCATTTAGTTGGTATTGCACGTCAGACAAGGCTGATTAATTCGTTCGCTGAAGGCCATTAATATCAGTCAGTTGGAACATTGTGAACACGGGGAAAATATTTGAAAAGGTGATTCCAAATGACAAGGTGAAAAGATTCCACCATGTTTAAAGGGGAAGTTCAATAAATTGTTAACCGCTGTAGGGTGAATGTCGGGGTAAACATCTGATCCCACCACCTACGTGTTGGGCTTTGTACCATAAAGATCGTTCTTTTTTTCAAAAATAACACTGCGCACAACTGTTTCGTTCAAAAACATGTTAACGAGCTTTATACATGATATTTACTTTAAAATAACTGTACCCATTGATAAAGAATTGCACAAGGATTTTGATATGTAAACGCATGTTTCGAAAAAAAAACCTTACAAGCGCACTTCAAAATTTTGAAATGAATATAAATACAAGGCATACCACTGTTATTTACTCTGGTTTCTAATCAATACCCGGATAAATCTTTCGCCTTTTACTAAAGATTTCCGTGGTTAGGAGCATTGATGAGTCTATATGACTTATTTTTTTAACGCCCGGTCTTCTGATTGGGCACTTTGAATAAATGAAAAATTAAAAACGTCTGTATGCGGAAACAAAGATATTCTACTACTACATACTGACAACATTTGTAAAATGACAAACTGATAGTTTTTCGGTGGTTTTGGTAAGATTAGTGTGTATTTCAAAAAGATAAATCTCAAGCACAAGTAATAGATTAGAGGCGAATATGGTCGGGTAATTGCGTCTAGTTTAATGTCAACGGCCATACCACATAGAACTCACCCGGTCTCGTCAGCTCCCGGAAGTTAAGCTATGTCGGGTCCCGTTAGTACTTGGATGGGTGACCGCTTGGGAATACGGGATGCTGTTGGCATGGAATTATTTTATTTTTGTGAATCCAATTGAATTGAAGTGCTTCCCAAGATGGGTGATACTACATGGACTACAATGTATTATTTTGGCATTAGTTGAAAATGGAAGGAACGTATTTTTTACTGGATATTGCCTACTAGACGTCCTCCAACCTCTTTGTTGCTGAAAGATATTTGAAACGCCGTGCGCGAAGCGCACGGCACAGCCGAGAGGCTACTAGACGTCCTCCAACCTCTTTGTTGCTGAAAGATATTTGAAACGCCGTGCGCGAAGCGCACGGCACAGCCGAGAGGCTTGTACGTTGGTGGTTTCTTCGGGCAGCTCTATCTAATCTCTCTGGCTCTGAGATCCTTATGCAACGCAAGCTAAGTAAAGCGCGAAGCGCACGGCACAGCCCGAGAGGCTTGTACGTTGGTGGTTTCTTCGGGCAGCTCTATCTAATCTCTCTGACTCTGAGATCCTTATGCAACGCAAGCTAAGTAAGGGAAGCAATCGTTAGCCTTATGACACTTGGATTGTTGGCTCATTGATCGGACATCCCCGGAACGAGAAAATTAAAAATGACAGTTAGCCAAAAATAGTGGCGTTTGGAAATATTATCAAATTTTATATTCGGTTGTCCATTGACAAATGTACTTATATGTCCTCGTTTGTTTGGCTAAGGTTGGTGTGTATTTCGAACAGAAAGTACAGCCGAGAGGCTACTAGACGTCCTCCAACCTCTTTGTTGCTGAAAGATATTTGAAACGCCGTGCGCGAAGCGCACGGCACAGCCGAGAGGCTTGTACGTTGGTGGTTTCTTCGGCAGCTCTATCTAATCTCTCTGGCTCTGAGATCCTTATGCAACGCAAGCTAAGTAAAGCGCGAAGCGCACGGCACAGCCGAGAGGCTTGTACGTTGGTGGTTTCTTCGGGCAGCTCTATCTAATCTCTCTGACTCTGAGATCCTTATGCAACGCAAGCTAAGTAAGGGAAGCAATCGTTAGCCTTATGACACTTGGATTGTTGGCTCATTGATCGGACATCCCCGGAACGAGAAAATTAAAAATGACAGTTAGCCAAAAATAGTGGCGTTTGGAAATATTATCAAATTTTATATTCGGTTGTCCATTGACAAATGTACTTATATGTCCTCGTTTTAACGTACAGCCGAGAGGCTTGTACGTTGGTGGTTTCTTCGGGCAGCTCTATCTAATCTCTCTGGCTCTGAGATCCTTATGCAACGCAAGCTAAGTAAAGCGCGAAGCGCACGGCACAGCCGAGAGGCTTGTACGTTGGTGGTTTCTTCGGGCAGCTCTATCTAATCTCTCTGACTCTGAGATCCTTATGCAACGCAAGCTAAGTAAGGGAAGCAATCGTTAGCCTTATGACACTTGGATTGTTGGCTCATTGATCGGACATCCCCGGAACGAGAAAATTAAAAATGACAGTTAGCCAAAAATAGTGGCGTTTGGAAATATTATCAAATTTTATATTCGGTTGTCCATTGACAAATGTACTTATATGTCCTCGTTTGTTTGGCTAAGGTTGGTGTGTATTTCGAACAGAAAGTACAGCCGAGAGGCTACTAGACGTCCTCCAACCTCTTTGTTGCTGAAAGATATTTGAAACGCCGTGCGCGAAGCGCACGGCACAGCCGAGAGGCTTGTACGTTGGTGGTTTCTTCGGGCAGCTCTATCTAATCTCTCTGGCTCTGAGATCCTTATGCAACGCAAGCTAAGTAAAGCGCGAAGCGCACGGCACAGCCGAGAGGCTTGTACGTTGGTGGTTTCTTCGGGCAGCTCTATCTAATCTCTCTGACTCTGAGATCCTTATGCAACGCAAGCTAAGTAAGGGAAGCAATCGTTAGCCTTATGACACTTGGATTGTTGGCTCATTGATCGGACATCCCCGGAACGAGAAAATTAAAAATGACAGTTAGCCAAAAATAGTGGCGTTTGGAAATATTATCAAATTTTATATTCGGTTGTCCATTGACAAATGTACTTATATGTCCTCGTTTGTTTGGCTAAGGTTGGTGTGTATTTCGAACAGAAAGTAAGCAAGCATTAGAACTAGATTTAGAGGCGAATATGGTCGGGTAATGGCGACTGAATTGATGTCAACGGCCACACCACATAGAACTCACCCGGTCTCGTCAGCTCCCGGAAGTTAAGCTATGTCGGGTCCCGTTAGTACTTGGATGGGTGACCGCTTGGGAATACGGGATGCTGTTGGCATGGTGTAATTTTATTTTTGCTCCCCAAGTTAGATGAGACATGGAATATAATGTATTCTTTAGGTATTAGTTGAAAAGGGTATTGCTGGGACTTTGATTAATGATACCATATATTGTAGAACGCATGTTTGTTTGATCTCGGTAGTTTTAACGACAAAAAAAAAGATAGAGGTTTGGCTATTTTGTTGAGGCTGTTGCATGACGCCCACTCACTGGCACGATCCCACTACTGCCGAACACGGGAACTTTTGGCTGCTAGGTTTCCCTCCTGACCCACTACGCTCCTCCTTAGCTAACCTGCACCTACTAGATTCCTCTAGCAGATCCATGCTGATGTCAAGCTTAGTGCGGGCACCTGATCAACATGCGGTATCACGAAACAGGGCTCCTAAACTCAAGCCATCCACTCTACCAAGCCTCCCCGAAGCAGGATTATAGGTGCACGCCAAACACCCAGCTGATAAATGGGCTCTCAATCGATAATACATTACTGTAATAAATTGATTTGATGAGCACGCGGATTCTTTATTGTGTCCAAAATTGGTCTCGTCACTTGTTCTATAACTATTAAAGAGCTTCTCGGTGTTTCAATAAATGAACAAAATGCAAGACCTGACAATGTATGTACTGTGTGCGTCAAGTATTGCAAATCTCAATTTAATATTCCGAAATATCGATCTATGCACTGTAATTTACGCCAAAGCTCATTGATCGTACAAACCTTATTTAGAGTTCTGCAAAATAACATTGCATTTAAGATCATACTTCACAGGATCATTTCTGTAGTATATCTTGACTTGTTTCCCACCAGAAACCTGTCTCCTTTCAACCCACGATGACGAGTTAAGACGCTGGTTTCTGAGCGTGAAACAGGCTGTGAGTGTAGCTGTCTCGACAGCATCAAACACAGTCATTGAGGACCGTTTCCGTTAAATCCATGTGAAATAGCGGAAGAAAACTAGCGTGTTCAGAGTGGTTGAGATGATAAAACAAATTTAAATTCTTGAAAATCTAAAGAGATACATCTTAATAATAATTCCAGGTATTCGTGTCCTTAAATCATCTGCTTGTATGGCAAAATAAATTGTGAAAGTGAGGTTGGTCAATTTGAGGATGTGTCATGACTTTATGATCGTATTGCATTCTTTTAGTTATTGTTATTTAATCATGATTAATTATCGTTCAGAGCTTTTGTCGTCACTGTCTTTTGTGGCTAACTGTCATTTTTAATTTTCTCGTTCCGGGGATGTCCGATCAATGAGCCAACAATCCAAGTGTCATAAGGCTAACGATTGCTTCCCTTACTTAGCTTGCGTTGCATAAGGATCTCAGAGTCAGAGAGATTAGATAGAGCTGCCCGAAGAAACCACCAACGTACAAGCCTCTCGGCTGTGCCGTGCGCTTCGCGCTTTACTTAGCTTGCGTTGCATAAGGATCTCAGAGCCAGAGAGATTAGATAGAGCTGCCCGAAGAAACCACCAACGTACAAGCCTCTCGGCTGTGCCGTGCGCTTCGCGCACGGCGTTTCAAATATCTTTCAGCAACAAAGAGGTTGGAGGACGTCTAGTAGCCTCTCGGCTGTACGCCGAGAGGCTTGTACGTTGGTGGTTTCTTCGGGCAGCTCTATCTAATCTCTCTGGCTCTGAGATCCTTATGCAACGCAAGCTAAGTAAAGCGCGAAGCGCACGGCACAGCCGAGAGGCTTGTACGTTGGTGGTTTCTTCGGGCAGCTCTATCTAATCTCTCTGACTCTGAGATCCTTATGCAACGCAAGCTAAGTAAGGGAAGCAATCGTTAGCCTTATGACACTTGGATTGTTGGCTCATTGATCGGACATCCCCGGAACGAGAAAATTAAAAATGACAGTTAGCCAAAAATAGTGGCGTTTGGAAATATTATCAAATTTTATATTCGGTTGTCCATTGACAAATGTACTTATATGTCCTCGTTTGTTTGGCTAAGGTTGGTGTGTATTTCGAACAGAAAGTAAGCAAGCATTAGAACTAGATTTAGAGGCGAATATGGTCGGGTAATGGCGACTGAATTGATGTCAACGGCCACACCACATAGAACTCACCCGGTCTCGTCAGCTCCCGGAAGTTAAGCTATGTCGGGTCCCGTTAGTACTTGGATGGGTGACCGCTTGGGAATACGGGATGCTGTTGGCATGGTGTAATTTTATTTTTGCTCCCCAAGTTAGATGAGACATGGAATATAATGTATTCTTTAGGTATTAGTTGAAAAGGGTATTGCTGGGACTTTGATTAATGATACCATATATTGTAGAACGCATGTTTGTTTGATCTCGGTAGTTTTAACGACAAAAAAAAAGATAGAGGTTTGGCTATTTTGTTGAGGCTGTTGCATGACGCCCACTCACTGGCACGATCCCACTACTGCCGAACACGGGAACTTTTGGCTGCTAGGTTTCCCTCCTGACCCACTACGCTCCTCCTTAGCTAACCTGCACCTACTAGATTCCTCTAGCAGATCCATGCTGATGTCAAGCTTAGTGCGGGCACCTGATCAACATGCGGTATCACGAAACAGGGCTCCTAAACTCAAGCCATCCACTCTACCAAGCCTCCCCGAAGCAGGATTATAGGTGCACGCCAAACACCCAGCTGATAAATGGGCTCTCAATCGATAATACATTACTGTAATAAATTGATTTGATGAGCACGCGGATTCTTTATTGTGTCCAAAATTGGTCTCGTCACTTGTTCTATAACTATTAAAGAGCTTCTCGGTGTTTCAATAAATGAACAAAATGCAAGACCTGACAATGTATGTACTGTGTGCGTCAAGTATTGCAAATCTCAATTTAATATTCCGAAATATCGATCTATGCACTGTAATTTACGCCAAAGCTCATTGATCGTACAAACCTTATTTAGAGTTCTGCAAAATAACATTGCATTTAAGATCATACTTCACAGGATCATTTCTGTAGTATATCTTGACTTGTTTCCCACCAGAAACTTGTCTCCTTTCAACCCACGATGACGAGTTAAGACGCTGGTTTCTGAGCGTGAAACAGGCTGTGAGTGTAGCTGTCTCGACAGCATCAAACACAGTCATTGAGGACCGTTTCCGTTAAATCCATGTGAAATAGCGGAAGGAAACTAGCGTGTTCAGAGTGGTTGAGATGATAAAACAAATTTAAATTCTTGAAAATCTAAAGAGATACATCTTAATAATAATTCCAGGTATTCGTGTCCTTAAATCATCTGCTTGTATGGCAAAATAAATTGTGAAAGTGAGGTTGGTCAATTTGAGGATGTGTCATGACTTTATGATCGTATTGCATTCTTTTAGTTATTGTTATTTAATCATGATTAATTATCGTTCAGAGCTTTTGTCGTCAGGTGGCGTGGCAAAGCCATATTCTGAAAAAAAAGGACCTAGTGTGATAACGAGAGTAAAATTTGCAACGCCTTCAGCGTAAATTGTATCTCCCTTAATACAGTATGAGCATAATAAAACAAATGAAAATGAACTTTATAAGCATCAAGTGGTCGCGTCTGGAAAAATGAACAACTCAATATTTTATAGCATTTCTTGAATGTTTTGAGTGATATGAGTATTCTTCGTACACCACCGGAAATGTGTTGAACCTCAGTGGTTATTTTGGGCAGTAATCCTTGTAACATTATCGCTTCTCGGCCTTTTGGCTAAGATCAAAGTGTAGTATCTGTTCTTATCAGCTTAATATCTGATACGGGTTCAAATGGACCCCAGAATATTAAACTGATTTTTGGCATACGGTGGGAATACAGTGCTTGCACTGCTCCCGCCACGGGTTGACCCGGTATTGCAGTACCTCCGGGATCGGCTCACCCTCTATGAGGGAGAACATATTGAATAAAACAGAAATTGTCTTAGCACCGTATAATAAAAGACCATGTATAATTGCAAAACTGTCATGTAGACATGTTTGTAATTTTTTCTAATTGTATTTTTTTCGTAATATCAAGAAAAGCATAAAAAAATACGTACTTGATTGTGTTAACTAATTAGTACTGTTCATCTTTCGATGTGATGTTTTTTTTTAAAATATGAAGATGCGTGTATTTTCATATGAAAAGTCGATTTTCTTATTTTCTTATTTGCCAATTGGACGACCAAATGAAAAAAAACAAGCAATTTGTTTCTTGAAAAGTATTTGCAAAGATCAAGACCATGAAATAAATACTGAGCTTTATTTACTATATTTTGCTCGAGTTCGTAATTCAAGTCGATGAAAGAAAGTGGGTGGTATTCTCTAAACGTCAGTCAAATACTTGAACACTCTTTGTCAATATTGTTCTGCTGTATACAAAGTATTAAACAAAGTGAAAAAGCATCCACAATCATACTTACCTGGCTCAGAGGCAACCATGATCACCAAGGTGGTTCCTCCAGGGCGAGGCCTTTCCATTGCACTAAGGATGGGCTGACCCTTGCGATTAATCCAAATGTGATTAACTCGGGAGTACAATTTTTGGTAGTGGGGGACTGCGTTCGCGCCGTTCCCTGAACACACTATAAATGTAAGAAAAATTCTTGTCATCTGCCGGAAGTTGAACTAAATCTGGTCCCGTTAGTAAACGGTAGGGTTGACCGCTTGGGAATACGCGAAGCATCAGATTTTCTTTCTGGGAAGAAACAACAAAGTAATGAAATTCATGTTTAGCTACTTTAATATAAATCATCATGGCCAATGGATTGGCCGTGATCGTCTAGTGGTTAGGACCCTACGTTGTGGTACCTACTAGATATGAATCCGTAGTAACCCAGGTTCGAATCCTGGTCACGGCACTGAAAACTGATTTTTCACGTCAACACGCAGATTAACTATAAATTTTGTTTGGTTGGAAAGTAATGCTCGCTCACTTCAATAGTTCATAATGTGAAAAACAATTTGGAATGAAAACCTGAAATTCCCCCTCCCTTTTTTTGTGTGTGCAGGAAGTTGTTGAAATGTATGGAAGAAAAATACACATTTACAGAATTTCAAGTATTTGACCCGATATTAAGACAAAAATTATTTCATGTATGTAATGAACTGTCCCCTGTTGGTATTAGTCCAATGGGAGATGGAAATTAAAATTTGCCTAGGGTAATCTAAATGAATATTTCTGAACGAAATTGTTGGTCCAACACGTCCAAGCAGAACGAATTCAGCAAATGCTTAAGTAGACTTGCTTTTCTGATTATAATTTAGCTTTGCGCAGTGGCAATATCATAACCAATGAGGGTCTCCCGAGGTGTGATTATTGCTAGTTGAAAACTTTAACCAATACCCCGCCACGATGAAGTGAAATAATCTTTGTCGTCGGCAATTTTTGATAGCTCCATCAGGAGCATTTCAGCGTACAAGAAAAAAAAAAATTACAGTCAGTTAGAAAAATTGGAGTGTTGCATAGTGTGTTTATAACATTAAACGGTGAAAGTGAAATCGTATAAGTGATTTTTGTTTCCATTTAGTTGGTATTGCACGTCAGACAAGGCTGATTAATTCGTTCGCTGAAGGCCATTAATATCAGTCAGTTGGAACATTGTGAACACGGGGAAAATATTTGAAAAGGTGATTCCAAATGACAAGGTGAAAAGATTCCACCATGTTTAAAGGGGAAGTTCAATAAATTGTTAACCGCTGTAGGGTGAATGTCGGGGTAAACATCTGATCCCACCACCTACGTGTTGGGCTTGTACCATAAAGATCGTTCATTTTTTTCAAAAATAACACTGCGCACAACTGTTTCGTTCAAAAACATGTTAACGAGCTTTATACATGATATTTACTTTAAAATAACTGTACCCATTGATAAAGAATTGCACAAGGATTTTGATATGTAAACGCATGTTTCGAAAAAAAACCTTACAAGCGCACTTCAAAATTTTGAAATGAATATAAATACAAGGCATACCACTGTTATTTACTCTGGTTTCTAATCAATACCCGGATAAATCTTTCGCCTTTTACTAAAGATTTCCGTGGTTAGGAGCATTGATGAGTCTATATGACTTATTTTTTTAACGCCCGGTCTTCTGATTGGGCACTTTGAATAAATGAAAAATTAAAAACGTCTGTATGCGGAAACAAAGATATTCTACTACTACATACTGACAACATTTGTAAAATGACAAACTGATAGTTTTTCGGTGGTTTTGGTAAGATTAGTGTGTATTTCAAAAAGATAAATCTCAAGCACAAGTAATAGATTAGAGGCGAATATGGTCGGGTAATTGCGTCTAGTTTAATGTCAACGGCCATACCACATAGAACTCACCCGGTCTCGTCAGCTCCCGGAAGTTAAGCTATGTCGGGTCCCGTTAGTACTTGGATGGGTGACCGCTTGGGAATACGGGATGCTGTTGGCATGGAATTATTTTATTTTTGTGAATCCAATTGAATTGAAGTGCTTCCCAAGATGGGTGATACTACATGGACTACAATGTATTATTTTGGCATTAGTTGAAAATGGAAGGAACGTATTTTTTACTGGATATTGCCTACTAGACGTCCTCCAACCTCTTTGTTGCTGAAAGATATTTGAAACGCCGTGCGCGAAGCGCACGGCACAGCCGAGAGGCTACTAGACGTCCTCCAACCTCTTTGTTGCTGAAAGATATTTGAAACGCCGTGCGCGAAGCGCACGGCACAGCCGAGAGGCTTGTACGTTGGTGGTTTCTTCGGGCAGCTCTATCTAATCTCTCTGGCTCTGAGATCCTTATGCAACGCAAGCTAAGTAAAGCGCGAAGCGCACGGCACAGCCGAGAGGCTTGTACGTTGGTGGTTTCTTCGGGCAGCTCTATCTAATCTCTCTGACTCTGAGATCCTTATGCAACGCAAGCTAAGTAAGGGAAGCAATCGTTAGCCTTATGACACTTGGATTGTTGGCTCATTGATCGGACATCCCCGGAACGAGAAAATTAAAAATGACAGTTAGCCAAAAATAGTGGCGTTTGGAAATATTATCAAATTTTATATTCGGTTGTCCATTGACAAATGTACTTATATGTCCTCGTTTGTTTGGCTAAGGTTGGTGTGTATTTCGAACAGAAAGTACAGCCGAGAGGCTACTAGACGTCCTCCAACCTCTTTGTTGCTGAAAGATATTTGAAACGCCGTGCGCGAAGCGCACGGCACAGCCGAGAGGCTTGTACGTTGGTGGTTTCTTCGGGCAGCTCTATCTAATCTCTCTGGCTCTGAGATCCTTATGCAACGCAAGCTAAGTAAAGCGCGAAGCGCACGGCACAGCCGAGAGGCTTGTACGTTGGTGGTTTCTTCGGGCAGCTCTATCTAATCTCTCTGACTCTGAGATCCTTATGCAACGCAAGCTAAGTAAGGGAAGCAATCGTTAGCCTTATGACACTTGGATTGTTGGCTCATTGATCGGACATCCCCGGAACGAGAAAATTAAAAATGACAGTTAGCCAAAAATAGTGGCGTTTGGAAATATTATCAAATTTTATATTCGGTTGTCCATTGACAAATGTACTTATATGTCCTCGTTTGTTTGGCTAAGGTTGGTGTGTATTTCGAACAGAAAGTACAGCCGAGAGGCTACTAGACGTCCTCCAACCTCTTTGTTGCTGAAAGATATTTGAAACGCCGTGCGCGAAGCGCACGGCACAGCCGAGAGGCTTGTACGTTGGTGGTTTCTTCGGGCAGCTCTATCTAATCTCTCTGGCTCTGAGATCCTTATGCAACGCAAGCTAAGTAAAGCGCGAAGCGCACGGCACAGCCGAGAGGCTTGTACGTTGGTGGTTTCTTCGGGCAGCTCTATCTAATCTCTCTGACTCTGAGATCCTTATGCAACGCAAGCTAAGTAAGGGAAGCAATCGTTAGCCTTATGACACTTGGATTGTTGGCTCATTGATCGGACATCCCCGGAACGAGAAAATTAAAAATGACAGTTAGCCAAAAATAGTGGCGTTTGGAAATATTATCAAATTTTATATTCGGTTGTCCATTGACAAATGTACTTATATGTCCTCGTTTGTTTGGCTAAGGTTGGTGTGTATTTCGAACAGAAAGTACAGCCGAGAGGCTACTAGACGTCCTCCAACCTCTTTGTTGCTGAAAGATATTTGAAACGCCGTGCGCGAAGCGCACGGCACAGCCGAGAGGCTTGTACGTTGGTGGTTTCTTCGGGCAGCTCTATCTAATCTCTCTGGCTCTGAGATCCTTATGCAACGCAAGCTAAGTAAAGCGCGAAGCGCACGGCACAGCCGAGAGGCTTGTACGTTGGTGGTTTCTTCGGGCAGCTCTATCTAATCTCTCTGACTCTGAGATCCTTATGCAACGCAAGCTAAGTAAGGGAAGCAATCGTTAGCCTTATGACACTTGGATTGTTGGCTCATTGATCGGACATCCCCGGAACGAGAAAATTAAAAATGACAGTTAGCCAAAAATAGTGGCGTTTGGAAATATTATCAAATTTTATATTCGGTTGTCCATTGACAAATGTACTTATATGTCCTCGTTTGTTTGGCTAAGGTTGGTGTGTATTTCGAACAGAAAGTACAGCCGAGAGGCTACTAGACGTCCTCCAACCTCTTTGTTGCTGAAAGATATTTGAAACGCCGTGCGCGAAGCGCACGGCACAGCCGAGAGGCTTGTACGTTGGTGGTTTCTTCGGGCAGCTCTATCTAATCTCTCTGGCTCTGAGATCCTTATGCAACGCAAGCTAAGTAAAGCGCGAAGCGCACGGCACAGCCGAGAGGCTTGTACGTTGGTGGTTTCTTCGGGCAGCTCTATCTAATCTCTCTGACTCTGAGATCCTTATGCAACGCAAGCTAAGTAAGGGAAGCAATCGTTAGCCTTATGACACTTGGATTGTTGGCTCATTGATCGGACATCCCCGGAACGAGAAAATTAAAAATGACAGTTAGCCAAAAATAGTGGCGTTTGGAAATATTATCAAATTTTATATTCGGTTGTCCATTGACAAATGTACTTATATGTCCTCGTTTGTTTGGCTAAGGTTGGTGTGTATTTCGAACAGAAAGTAAGCAAGCATTAGAACTAGATTTAGAGGCGAATATGGTCGGGTAATGGCGACTGAATTGATGTCAACGGCCACACCACATAGAACTCACCCGGTCTCGTCAGCTCCCGGAAGTTAAGCTATGTCGGGTCCCGTTAGTACTTGGATGGGTGACCGCTTGGGAATACGGGATGCTGTTGGCATGGTGTAATTTTATTTTTGCTCCCCAAGTTAGATGAGACATGGAATATAATGTATTCTTTAGGTATTAGTTGAAAAGGGTATTGCTGGGACTTTGATTAATGATACCATATATTGTAGAACGCATGTTTGTTTGATCTCGGTAGTTTTAACGACAAAAAAAAAGATAGAGGTTTGGCTATTTTGTTGAGGCTGTTGCATGACGCCCACTCACTGGCACGATCCCACTACTGCCGAACACGGGAACTTTTGGCTGCTAGGTTTCCCTCCTGACCCACTACGCTCCTCCTTAGCTAACCTGCACCTACTAGATTCCTCTAGCAGATCCATGCTGATGTCAAGCTTAGTGCGGGCACCTGATCAACATGCGGTATCACGAAACAGGGCTCCTAAACTCAAGCCATCCACTCTACCAAGCCTCCCCGAAGCAGGATTATAGGTGCACGCCAAACACCCAGCTGATAAATGGGCTCTCAATCGATAATACATTACTGTAATAAATTGATTTGATGAGCACGCGGATTCTTTATTGTGTCCAAAATTGGTCTCGTCACTTGTTCTATAACTATTAAAGAGCTTCTCGGTGTTTCAATAAATGAACAAAATGCAAGACCTGACAATGTATGTACTGTGTGCGTCAAGTATTGCAAATCTCAATTTAATATTCCGAAATATCGATCTATGCACTGTAATTTACGCCAAAGCTCATTGATCGTACAAACCTTATTTAGAGTTCTGCAAAATAACATTGCATTTAAGATCATACTTCACAGGATCATTTCTGTAGTATATCTTGACTTGTTTCCCACCAGAAACTTGTCTCCTTTCAACCCACGATGACGAGTTAAGACGCTGGTTTCTGAGCGTGAAACAGGCTGTGAGTGTAGCTGTCTCGACAGCATCAAACACAGTCATTGAGGACCGTTTCCGTTAAATCCATGTGAAATAGCGGAAGGAAACTAGCGTGTTCAGAGTGGTTGAGATGATAAAACAAATTTAAATTCTTGAAAATCTAAAGAGATACATCTTAATAATAATTCCAGGTATTCGTGTCCTTAAATCATCTGCTTGTATGGCAAAATAAATTGTGAAAGTGAGGTTGGTCAATTTGAGGATGTGTCATGACTTTATGATCGTATTGCATTCTTTTAGTTATTGTTATTTAATCATGATTAATTATCGTTCAGAGCTTTTGTCGTCACTGTCTTTTGTGGCTAACTGTCATTTTTAATTTTCTCGTTCCGGGGATGTCCGATCAATGAGCCAACAATCCAAGTGTCATAAGGCTAACGATTGCTTCCCTTACTTAGCTTGCGTTGCATAAGGATCTCAGAGTCAGAGAGATTAGATAGAGCTGCCCGAAGAAACCACCAACGTACAAGCCTCTCGGCTGTGCCGTGCGCTTCGCGCTTTACTTAGCTTGCGTTGCATAAGGATCTCAGAGCCAGAGAGATTAGATAGAGCTGCCCGAAGAAACCACCAACGTACAAGCCTCTCGGCTGTGCCGTGCGCTTCGCGCACGGCGTTTCAAATATCTTTCAGCAACAAAGAGGTTGGAGGACGTCTAGTAGCCTCTCGGCTGTACGCCGAGAGGCTTGTACGTTGGTGGTTTCTTCGGGCAGCTCTATCTAATCTCTCTGGCTCTGAGATCCTTATGCAACGCAAGCTAAGTAAAGCGCGAAGCGCACGGCACAGCCGAGAGGCTTGTACGTTGGTGGTTTCTTCGGGCAGCTCTATCTAATCTCTCTGACTCTGAGATCCTTATGCAACGCAAGCTAAGTAAGGGAAGCAATCGTTAGCCTTATGACACTTGGATTGTTGGCTCATTGATCGGACATCCCCGGAACGAGAAAATTAAAAATGACAGTTAGCCAAAAATAGTGGCGTTTGGAAATATTATCAAATTTTATATTCGGTTGTCCATTGACAAATGTACTTATATGTCCTCGTTTGTTTGGCTAAGGTTGGTGTGTATTTCGAACAGAAAGTAAGCAAGCATTAGAACTAGATTTAGAGGCGAATATGGTCGGGTAATGGCGACTGAATTGATGTCAACGGCCACACCACATAGAACTCACCCGGTCTCGTCAGCTCCCGGAAGTTAAGCTATGTCGGGTCCCGTTAGTACTTGGATGGGTGACCGCTTGGGAATACGGGATGCTGTTGGCATGGTGTAATTTTATTTTTGCTCCCCAAGTTAGATGAGACATGGAATATAATGTATTCTTTAGGTATTAGTTGAAAAGGGTATTGCTGGGACTTTGATTAATGATACCATATATTGTAGAACGCATGTTTGTTTGATCTCGGTAGTTTTAACGACAAAAAAAAAGATAGAGGTTTGGCTATTTTGTTGAGGCTGTTGCATGACGCCCACTCACTGGCACGATCCCACTACTGCCGAACACGGGAACTTTTGGCTGCTAGGTTTCCCTCCTGACCCACTACGCTCCTCCTTAGCTAACCTGCACCTACTAGATTCCTCTAGCAGATCCATGCTGATGTCAAGCTTAGTGCGGGCACCTGATCAACATGCGGTATCACGAAACAGGGCTCCTAAACTCAAGCCATCCACTCTACCAAGCCTCCCCGAAGCAGGATTATAGGTGCACGCCAAACACCCAGCTGATAAATGGGCTCTCAATCGATAATACATTACTGTAATAAATTGATTTGATGAGCACGCGGATTCTTTATTGTGTCCAAAATTGGTCTCGTCACTTGTTCTATAACTATTAAAGAGCTTCTCGGTGTTTCAATAAATGAACAAAATGCAAGACCTGACAATGTATGTACTGTGTGCGTCAAGTATTGCAAATCTCAATTTAATATTCCGAAATATCGATCTATGCACTGTAATTTACGCCAAAGCTCATTGATCGTACAAACCTTATTTAGAGTTCTGCAAAATAACATTGCATTTAAGATCATACTTCACAGGATCATTTCTGTAGTATATCTTGACTTGTTTCCCACCAGAAACTTGTCTCCTTTCAACCCACGATGACGAGTTAAGACGCTGGTTTCTGAGCGTGAAACAGGCTGTGAGTGTAGCTGTCTCGACAGCATCAAACACAGTCATTGAGGACCGTTTCCGTTAAATCCATGTGAAATAGCGGAAGGAAACTAGCGTGTTCAGAGTGGTTGAGATGATAAAACAAATTTAAATTCTTGAAAATCTAAAGAGATACATCTTAATAATAATTCCAGGTATTCGTGTCCTTAAATCATCTGCTTGTATGGCAAAATAAATTGTGAAAGTGAGGTTGGTCAATTTGAGGATGTGTCATGACTTTATGATCGTATTGCATTCTTTTAGTTATTGTTATTTAATCATGATTAATTATCGTTCAGAGCTTTTGTCGTCAGGTGGCGTGGCAAAGCCATATTCTGAAAAAAAAGGACCTAGTGTGATAACGAGAGTAAAATTTGCAACGCCTTCAGCGTAAATTGTATCTCCCTTAATACAGTATGAGCATAATAAAACAAATGAAAATGAACTTTATAAGCATCAAGTGGTCGCGTCTGGAAAAATGAACAACTCAATATTTTATAGCATTTCTTGAATGTTTTGAGTGATATGAGTATTCTTCGTACACCACCGGAAATGTGTTGAACCTCAGTGGTTATTTTGGGCAGTAATCCTTGTAACATTATCGCTTCTCGGCCTTTTGGCTAAGATCAAAGTGTAGTATCTGTTCTTATCAGCTTAATATCTGATACGGGTTCAAATGGACCCCAGAATATTAAACTGATTTTTGGCATACGGTGGGAATACAGTGCTTGCACTGCTCCCGCCACGGGTTGACCCGGTATTGCAGTACCTCCGGGATCGGCTCACCCTCTATGAGGGAGAACATGTTGAATAAAACAGAAATTGTCTTAGCACCGTATAATAAAAGACCATGTATAATTGCAAAACTGTCATGTAGACATGTTTGTAATTTTTTCTAATTGTATTTTTTTCGTAATATCAAGAAAAGCATAAAAAAATACGTACTTGATTGTGTTAACTAATTAGTACTGTTCATCTTTCGATGTGATGTTTTTTTTTAAAATATGAAGATGCGTGTATTTTCATATGAAAAGTCGATTTTCTTATTTTCTTATTTGCCAATTGGACGACCAAATGAAAAAAAACAAGCAATTTGTTTCTTGAAAAGTATTTGCAAAGATCAAGACCATGAAATAAATACTGAGCTTTATTTACTATATTTTGCTCGAGTTCGTAATTCAAGTCGATGAAAGAAAGTGGGTGGTATTCTCTAAACGTCAGTCAAATACTTGAACACTCTTTGTCAATATTGTTCTGCTGTATACAAAGTATTAAACAAAGTGAAAAAGCATCCACAATCATACTTACCTGGCTCAGAGGCAACCATGATCACCAAGGTGGTTCCTCCAGGGCGAGGCCTTTCCATTGCACTAAGGATGGGCTGACCCTTGCGATTAATCCAAATGTGATTAACTCGGGAGTACAATTTTTGGTAGTGGGGGACTGCGTTCGCGCCGTTCCCTGAACACACTATAAATGTAAGAAAAATTCTTGTCATCTGCCGGAAGTTGAACTAAATCTGGTCCCGTTAGTAAACGGTAGGGTTGACCGCTTGGGAATACGCGAAGCATCAGATTTTCTTTCTGGGAAGAAACAACAAAGTAATGAAATTCATGTTTAGCTACTTTAATATAAATCATCATGGCCAATGGATTGGCCGTGATCGTCTAGTGGTTAGGACCCTACGTTGTGGTACCTACTAGATATGAATCCGTAGTAACCCAGGTTCGAATCCTGGTCACGGCACTGAAAACTGATTTTTCACGTCAACACGCAGATTAACTATAAATTTTGTTTGGTTGGAAAGTAATGCTCGCTCACTTCAATAGTTCATAATGTGAAAAACAATTTGGAATGAAAACCTGAAATTCCCCCTCCCTTTTTTTGTGTGTGCAGGAAGTTGTTGAAATGTATGGAAGAAAAATACACATTTACAGAATTTCAAGTATTTGACCCGATATTAAGACAAAAATTATTTCATGTATGTAATGAACTGTCCCCTGTTGGTATTAGTCCAATGGGAGATGGAAATTAAAATTTGCCTAGGGTAATCTAAATGAATATTTCTGAACGAAATTGTTGGTCCAACACGTCCAAGCAGAACGAATTCAGCAAATGCTTAAGTAGACTTGCTTTTCTGATTATAATTTAGCTTTGCGCAGTGGCAATATCATAACCAATGAGGGTCTCCCGAGGTGTGATTATTGCTAGTTGAAAACTTTAACCAATACCCCGCCACGATGAAGTGAAATAATCTTTGTCGTCGGCAATTTTTGATAGCTCCATCAGGAGCATTTCAGCGTACAAGAAAAAAAAAAATTACAGTCAGTTAGAAAAATTGGAGTGTTGCATAGTGTGTTTATAACATTAAACGGTGAAAGTGAAATCGTATAAGTGATTTTTGTTTCCATTTAGTTGGTATTGCACGTCAGACAAGGCTGATTAATTCGTTCGCTGAAGGCCATTAATATCAGTCAGTTGGAACATTGTGAACACGGGGAAAATATTTGAAAAGGTGATTCCAAATGACAAGGTGAAAAGATTCCACCATGTTTAAAGGGGAAGTTCAATAAATTGTTAACCGCTGTAGGGTGAATGTCGGGGTAAACATCTGATCCCACCACCTACGTGTTGGGCTTGTACCATAAAGATCGTTCATTTTTTTCAAAAATAACACTGCGCACAACTGTTTCGTTCAAAAACATGTTAACGAGCTTTATACATGATATTTACTTTAAAATAACTGTACCCATTGATAAAGAATTGCACAAGGATTTTGATATGTAAACGCATGTTTCGAAAAAAAACCTTACAAGCGCACTTCAAAATTTTGAAATGAATATAAATACAAGGCATACCACTGTTATTTACTCTGGTTTCTAATCAATACCCGGATAAATCTTTCGCCTTTTACTAAAGATTTCCGTGGTTAGGAGCATTGATGAGTCTATATGACTTATTTTTTTAACGCCCGGTCTTCTGATTGGGCACTTTGAATAAATGAAAAATTAAAAACGTCTGTATGCGGAAACAAAGATATTCTACTACTACATACTGACAACATTTGTAAAATGACAAACTGATAGTTTTTCGGTGGTTTTGGTAAGATTAGTGTGTATTTCAAAAAGATAAATCTCAAGCACAAGTAATAGATTAGAGGCGAATATGGTCGGGTAATTGCGTCTAGTTTAATGTCAACGGCCATACCACATAGAACTCACCCGGTCTCGTCAGCTCCCGGAAGTTAAGCTATGTCGGGTCCCGTTAGTACTTGGATGGGTGACCGCTTGGGAATACGGGATGCTGTTGGCATGGAATTATTTTATTTTTGTGAATCCAATTGAATTGAAGTGCTTCCCAAGATGGGTGATACTACATGGACTACAATGTATTATTTTGGCATTAGTTGAAAATGGAAGGAACGTATTTTTTACTGGATATTGCCTACTAGACGTCCTCCAACCTCTTTGTTGCTGAAAGATATTTGAAACGCCGTGCGCGAAGCGCACGGCACAGCCGAGAGGCTACTAGACGTCCTCCAACCTCTTTGTTGCTGAAAGATATTTGAAACGCCGTGCGCGAAGCGCACGGCACAGCCGAGAGGCTTGTACGTTGGTGGTTTCTTCGGGCAGCTCTATCTAATCTCTCTGGCTCTGAGATCCTTATGCAACGCAAGCTAAGTAAAGCGCGAAGCGCACGGCACAGCCGAGAGGCTTGTACGTTGGTGGTTTCTTCGGGCAGCTCTATCTAATCTCTCTGACTCTGAGATCCTTATGCAACGCAAGCTAAGTAAGGGAAGCAATCGTTAGCCTTATGACACTTGGATTGTTGGCTCATTGATCGGACATCCCCGGAACGAGAAAATTAAAAATGACAGTTAGCCAAAAATAGTGGCGTTTGGAAATATTATCAAATTTTATATTCGGTTGTCCATTGACAAATGTACTTATATGTCCTCGTTTGTTTGGCTAAGGTTGGTGTGTATTTCGAACAGAAAGTACAGCCGAGAGGCTACTAGACGTCCTCCAACCTCTTTGTTGCTGAAAGATATTTGAAACGCCGTGCGCGAAGCGCACGGCACAGCCGAGAGGCTTGTACGTTGGTGGTTTCTTCGGGCAGCTCTATCTAATCTCTCTGGCTCTGAGATCCTTATGCAACGCAAGCTAAGTAAAGCGCGAAGCGCACGGCACAGCCGAGAGGCTTGTACGTTGGTGGTTTCTTCGGGCAGCTCTATCTAATCTCTCTGACTCTGAGATCCTTATGCAACGCAAGCTAAGTAAGGGAAGCAATCGTTAGCCTTATGACACTTGGATTGTTGGCTCATTGATCGGACATCCCCGGAACGAGAAAATTAAAAATGACAGTTAGCCAAAAATAGTGGCGTTTGGAAATATTATCAAATTTTATATTCGGTTGTCCATTGACAAATGTACTTATATGTCCTCGTTTGTTTGGCTAAGGTTGGTGTGTATTTCGAACAGAAAGTACAGCCGAGAGGCTACTAGACGTCCTCCAACCTCTTTGTTGCTGAAAGATATTTGAAACGCCGTGCGCGAAGCGCACGGCACAGCCGAGAGGCTTGTACGTTGGTGGTTTCTTCGGGCAGCTCTATCTAATCTCTCTGGCTCTGAGATCCTTATGCAACGCAAGCTAAGTAAAGCGCGAAGCGCACGGCACAGCCGAGAGGCTTGTACGTTGGTGGTTTCTTCGGGCAGCTCTATCTAATCTCTCTGACTCTGAGATCCTTATGCAACGCAAGCTAAGTAAGGGAAGCAATCGTTAGCCTTATGACACTTGGATTGTTGGCTCATTGATCGGACATCCCCGGAACGAGAAAATTAAAAATGACAGTTAGCCAAAAATAGTGGCGTTTGGAAATATTATCAAATTTTATATTCGGTTGTCCATTGACAAATGTACTTATATGTCCTCGTTTGTTTGGCTAAGGTTGGTGTGTATTTCGAACAGAAAGTACAGCCGAGAGGCTACTAGACGTCCTCCAACCTCTTTGTTGCTGAAAGATATTTGAAACGCCGTGCGCGAAGCGCACGGCACAGCCGAGAGGCTTGTACGTTGGTGGTTTCTTCGGGCAGCTCTATCTAATCTCTCTGGCTCTGAGATCCTTATGCAACGCAAGCTAAGTAAAGCGCGAAGCGCACGGCACAGCCGAGAGGCTTGTACGTTGGTGGTTTCTTCGGGCAGCTCTATCTAATCTCTCTGACTCTGAGATCCTTATGCAACGCAAGCTAAGTAAGGGAAGCAATCGTTAGCCTTATGACACTTGGATTGTTGGCTCATTGATCGGACATCCCCGGAACGAGAAAATTAAAAATGACAGTTAGCCAAAAATAGTGGCGTTTGGAAATATTATCAAATTTTATATTCGGTTGTCCATTGACAAATGTACTTATATGTCCTCGTTTGTTTGGCTAAGGTTGGTGTGTATTTCGAACAGAAAGTAAGCAAGCATTAGAACTAGATTTAGAGGCGAATATGGTCGGGTAATGGCGACTGAATTGATGTCAACGGCCACACCACATAGAACTCACCCGGTCTCGTCAGCTCCCGGAAGTTAAGCTATGTCGGGTCCCGTTAGTACTTGGATGGGTGACCGCTTGGGAATACGGGATGCTGTTGGCATGGTGTAATTTTATTTTTGCTCCCCAAGTTAGATGAGACATGGAATATAATGTATTCTTTAGGTATTAGTTGAAAAGGGTATTGCTGGGACTTTGATTAATGATACCATATATTGTAGAACGCATGTTTGTTTGATCTCGGTAGTTTTAACGACAAAAAAAAAGATAGAGGTTTGGCTATTTTGTTGAGGCTGTTGCATGACGCCCACTCACTGGCACGATCCCACTACTGCCGAACACGGGAACTTTTGGCTGCTAGGTTTCCCTCCTGACCCACTACGCTCCTCCTTAGCTAACCTGCACCTACTAGATTCCTCTAGCAGATCCATGCTGATGTCAAGCTTAGTGCGGGCACCTGATCAACATGCGGTATCACGAAACAGGGCTCCTAAACTCAAGCCATCCACTCTACCAAGCCTCCCCGAAGCAGGATTATAGGTGCACGCCAAACACCCAGCTGATAAATGGGCTCTCAATCGATAATACATTACTGTAATAAATTGATTTGATGAGCACGCGGATTCTTTATTGTGTCCAAAATTGGTCTCGTCACTTGTTCTATAACTATTAAAGAGCTTCTCGGTGTTTCAATAAATGAACAAAATGCAAGACCTGACAATGTATGTACTGTGTGCGTCAAGTATTGCAAATCTCAATTTAATATTCCGAAATATCGATCTATGCACTGTAATTTACGCCAAAGCTCATTGATCGTACAAACCTTATTTAGAGTTCTGCAAAATAACATTGCATTTAAGATCATACTTCACAGGATCATTTCTGTAGTATATCTTGACTTGTTTCCCACCAGAAACTTGTCTCCTTTCAACCCACGATGACGAGTTAAGACGCTGGTTTCTGAGCGTGAAACAGGCTGTGAGTGTAGCTGTCTCGACAGCATCAAACACAGTCATTGAGGACCGTTTCCGTTAAATCCATGTGAAATAGCGGAAGGAAACTAGCGTGTTCAGAGTGGTTGAGATGATAAAACAAATTTAAATTCTTGAAAATCTAAAGAGATACATCTTAATAATAATTCCAGGTATTCGTGTCCTTAAATCATCTGCTTGTATGGCAAAATAAATTGTGAAAGTGAGGTTGGTCAATTTGAGGATGTGTCATGACTTTATGATCGTATTGCATTCTTTTAGTTATTGTTATTTAATCATGATTAATTATCGTTCAGAGCTTTTGTCGTCACTGTCTTTTGTGGCTAACTGTCATTTTTAATTTTCTCGTTCCGGGGATGTCCGATCAATGAGCCAACAATCCAAGTGTCATAAGGCTAACGATTGCTTCCCTTACTTAGCTTGCGTTGCATAAGGATCTCAGAGTCAGAGAGATTAGATAGAGCTGCCCGAAGAAACCACCAACGTACAAGCCTCTCGGCTGTGCCGTGCGCTTCGCGCTTTACTTAGCTTGCGTTGCATAAGGATCTCAGAGCCAGAGAGATTAGATAGAGCTGCCCGAAGAAACCACCAACGTACAAGCCTCTCGGCTGTGCCGTGCGCTTCGCGCACGGCGTTTCAAATATCTTTCAGCAACAAAGAGGTTGGAGGACGTCTAGTAGCCTCTCGGCTGTACGCCGAGAGGCTTGTACGTTGGTGGTTTCTTCGGGCAGCTCTATCTAATCTCTCTGGCTCTGAGATCCTTATGCAACGCAAGCTAAGTAAAGCGCGAAGCGCACGGCACAGCCGAGAGGCTTGTACGTTGGTGGTTTCTTCGGGCAGCTCTATCTAATCTCTCTGACTCTGAGATCCTTATGCAACGCAAGCTAAGTAAGGGAAGCAATCGTTAGCCTTATGACACTTGGATTGTTGGCTCATTGATCGGACATCCCCGGAACGAGAAAATTAAAAATGACAGTTAGCCAAAAATAGTGGCGTTTGGAAATATTATCAAATTTTATATTCGGTTGTCCATTGACAAATGTACTTATATGTCCTCGTTTGTTTGGCTAAGGTTGGTGTGTATTTCGAACAGAAAGTAAGCAAGCATTAGAACTAGATTTAGAGGCGAATATGGTCGGGTAATGGCGACTGAATTGATGTCAACGGCCACACCACATAGAACTCACCCGGTCTCGTCAGCTCCCGGAAGTTAAGCTATGTCGGGTCCCGTTAGTACTTGGATGGGTGACCGCTTGGGAATACGGGATGCTGTTGGCATGGTGTAATTTTATTTTTGCTCCCCAAGTTAGATGAGACATGGAATATAATGTATTCTTTAGGTATTAGTTGAAAAGGGTATTGCTGGGACTTTGATTAATGATACCATATATTGTAGAACGCATGTTTGTTTGATCTCGGTAGTTTTAACGACAAAAAAAAAGATAGAGGTTTGGCTATTTTGTTGAGGCTGTTGCATGACGCCCACTCACTGGCACGATCCCACTACTGCCGAACACGGGAACTTTTGGCTGCTAGGTTTCCCTCCTGACCCACTACGCTCCTCCTTAGCTAACCTGCACCTACTAGATTCCTCTAGCAGATCCATGCTGATGTCAAGCTTAGTGCGGGCACCTGATCAACATGCGGTATCACGAAACAGGGCTCCTAAACTCAAGCCATCCACTCTACCAAGCCTCCCCGAAGCAGGATTATAGGTGCACGCCAAACACCCAGCTGATAAATGGGCTCTCAATCGATAATACATTACTGTAATAAATTGATTTGATGAGCACGCGGATTCTTTATTGTGTCCAAAATTGGTCTCGTCACTTGTTCTATAACTATTAAAGAGCTTCTCGGTGTTTCAATAAATGAACAAAATGCAAGACCTGACAATGTATGTACTGTGTGCGTCAAGTATTGCAAATCTCAATTTAATATTCCGAAATATCGATCTATGCACTGTAATTTACGCCAAAGCTCATTGATCGTACAAACCTTATTTAGAGTTCTGCAAAATAACATTGCATTTAAGATCATACTTCACAGGATCATTTCTGTAGTATATCTTGACTTGTTTCCCACCAGAAACTTGTCTCCTTTCAACCCACGATGACGAGTTAAGACGCTGGTTTCTGAGCGTGAAACAGGCTGTGAGTGTAGCTGTCTCGACAGCATCAAACACAGTCATTGAGGACCGTTTCCGTTAAATCCATGTGAAATAGCGGAAGGAAACTAGCGTGTTCAGAGTGGTTGAGATGATAAAACAAATTTAAATTCTTGAAAATCTAAAGAGATACATCTTAATAATAATTCCAGGTATTCGTGTCCTTAAATCATCTGCTTGTATGGCAAAATAAATTGTGAAAGTGAGGTTGGTCAATTTGAGGATGTGTCATGACTTTATGATCGTATTGCATTCTTTTAGTTATTGTTATTTAATCATGATTAATTATCGTTCAGAGCTTTTGTCGTCAGGTGGCGTGGCAAAGCCATATTCTGAAAAAAAAGGACCTAGTGTGATAACGAGAGTAAAATTTGCAACGCCTTCAGCGTAAATTGTATCTCCCTTAATACAGTATGAGCATAATAAAACAAATGAAAATGAACTTTATAAGCATCAAGTGGTCGCGTCTGGAAAAATGAACAACTCAATATTTTATAGCATTTCTTGAATGTTTTGAGTGATATGAGTATTCTTCGTACACCACCGGAAATGTGTTGAACCTCAGTGGTTATTTTGGGCAGTAATCCTTGTAACATTATCGCTTCTCGGCCTTTTGGCTAAGATCAAAGTGTAGTATCTGTTCTTATCAGCTTAATATCTGATACGGGTTCAAATGGACCCCAGAATATTAAACTGATTTTTGGCATACGGTGGGAATACAGTGCTTGCACTGCTCCCGCCACGGGTTGACCCGGTATTGCAGTACCTCCGGGATCGGCTCACCCTCTATGAGGGAGAACATATTGAATAAAACAGAAATTGTCTTAGCACCGTATAATAAAAGACCATGTATAATTGCAAAACTGTCATGTAGACATGTTTGTAATTTTTTCTAATTGTATTTTTTTCGTAATATCAAGAAAAGCATAAAAAAATACGTACTTGATTGTGTTAACTAATTAGTACTGTTCATCTTTCGATGTGATGTTTTTTTTAAAATATGAAGATGCGTGTATTTTCATATGAAAAGTCGATTTTCTTATTTTCTTATTTGCCAATTGGACGACCAAATGAAAAAAAACAAGCAATTTGTTTCTTGAAAAGTATTTGCAAAGATCAAGACCATGAAATAAATACTGAGCTTTATTTACTATATTTTGCTCGAGTTCGTAATTCAAGTCGATGAAAGAAAGTGGGTGGTATTCTCTAAACGTCAGTCAAATACTTGAACACTCTTTGTCAATATTGTTCTGCTGTATACAAAGTATTAAACAAAGTGAAAAAGCATCCACAATCATACTTACCTGGCTCAGAGGCAACCATGATCACCAAGGTGGTTCCTCCAGGGCGAGGCCTTTCCATTGCACTAAGGATGGGCTGACCCTTGCGATTAATCCAAATGTGATTAACTCGGGAGTACAATTTTTGGTAGTGGGGGACTGCGTTCGCGCCGTTCCCTGAACACACTATAAATGTAAGAAAAATTCTTGTCATCTGCCGGAAGTTGAACTAAATCTGGTCCCGTTAGTAAACGGTAGGGTTGACCGCTTGGGAATACGCGAAGCATCAGATTTTCTTTCTGGGAAGAAACAACAAAGTAATGAAATTCATGTTTAGCTACTTTAATATAAATCATCATGGCCAATGGATTGGCCGTGATCGTCTAGTGGTTAGGACCCTACGTTGTGGTACCTACTAGATATGAATCCGTAGTAACCCAGGTTCGAATCCTGGTCACGGCACTGAAAACTGATTTTTCACGTCAACACGCAGATTAACTATAAATTTTGTTTGGTTGGAAAGTAATGCTCGCTCACTTCAATAGTTCATAATGTGAAAAACAATTTGGAATGAAAACCTGAAATTCCCCCTCCCTTTTTTTGTGTGTGCAGGAAGTTGTTGAAATGTATGGAAGAAAAATACACATTTACAGAATTTCAAGTATTTGACCCGATATTAAGACAAAAATTATTTCATGTATGTAATGAACTGTCCCCTGTTGGTATTAGTCCAATGGGAGATGGAAATTAAAATTTGCCTAGGGTAATCTAAATGAATATTTCTGAACGAAATTGTTGGTCCAACACGTCCAAGCAGAACGAATTCAGCAAATGCTTAAGTAGACTTGCTTTTCTGATTATAATTTAGCTTTGCGCAGTGGCAATATCATAACCAATGAGGGTCTCCCGAGGTGTGATTATTGCTAGTTGAAAACTTTAACCAATACCCCGCCACGATGAAGTGAAATAATCTTTGTCGTCGGCAATTTTTGATAGCTCCATCAGGAGCATTTCAGCGTACAAGAAAAAAAAAATTACAGTCAGTTAGAAAAATTGGAGTGTTGCATAGTGTGTTTATAACATTAAACGGTGAAAGTGAAATCGTATAAGTGATTTTTGTTTCCATTTAGTTGGTATTGCACGTCAGACAAGGCTGATTAATTCGTTCGCTGAAGGCCATTAATATCAGTCAGTTGGAACATTGTGAACACGGGGAAAATATTTGAAAAGGTGATTCCAAATGACAAGGTGAAAAGATTCCACCATGTTTAAAGGGGAAGTTCAATAAATTGTTAACCGCTGTAGGGTGAATGTCGGGGTAAACATCTGATCCCACCACCTACGTGTTGGGCTTGTACCATAAAGATCGTTCATTTTTTTCAAAAATAACACTGCGCACAACTGTTTCGTTCAAAAACATGTTAACGAGCTTTATACATGATATTTACTTTAAAATAACTGTACCCATTGATAAAGAATTGCACAAGGATTTTGATATGTAAACGCATGTTTCGAAAAAAAACCTTACAAGCGCACTTCAAAATTTTGAAATGAATATAAATACAAGGCATACCACTGTTATTTACTCTGGTTTCTAATCAATACCCGGATAAATCTTTCGCCTTTTACTAAAGATTTCCGTGGTTAGGAGCATTGATGAGTCTATATGACTTATTTTTTTAACGCCCGGTCTTCTGATTGGGCACTTTGAATAAATGAAAAATTAAAAACGTCTGTATGCGGAAACAAAGATATTCTACTACTACATACTGACAACATTTGTAAGGCATGCGGTCATTGGCCCCCCCGACTACAGCCCTGGCCTCAAAACAACTTTGGACCCCCTAACATTGGTCCCCCTCCGACTACAGACCCCCACCCGGCAACAGACCCCCCAACATTGTCCCCACCCCCTTTTGGTAGGGGGGCTGTTGTCGACTAAATCAGCCGGCAACAGCCCCCCCTACCAAAAATTTTTAAAGTCCATGGTGGTCTGTTGTCGGTCGATCTAGTCGACAACAGCCCCCCTCCCTTTCTGATGGGGGGACTGTTGTCGGTCAATTTAGCCGACAACAGCCCCCCCCCCCCCCCGTTTACGTTGTGTTACATCATAGAACGTGGCAGGGACAAATTATTGTTTTTTAAATATGTTCATTTGATAAATATAATACAATAATAACGCAAATACAATTTTTCCTTCAATTTGCCTGATTTAAAAAAAAACGACGCAAACGGTATAGAGTGGGTTGTTGATAGGATATTATATAAAAAGAGAGAGAAAACCAACAACTTAAACAGGCCCTGGACGCCGGATACCATGGCCAAACGGCGCAGTTTATCTTAATCGCCGTTGGACAAGTTGGATAAGTTGAATTCAGTTTCGACGATGGACGGTAGGCCGTCAGCCGATGCTTGGCCTGTCGCTCAGATGGTCGGTGACATGGCCGCCATGGCCGTTATTGCTTTCAGCTCGGCATCAACGGACGTGATGGCGGCCATGGCTTCGCCCTTACCGCTGCCGATGATGCTGTCGATGCTGAATGTGGGCTGGGATTGAAGCCACCGCCTAGTGGATGCTGTGGCTGGCCGGATGAATGGCCCATGTTGTGCGGATGATGTTGCTGCGGAGGCAGAGAGAAACCGACGGAAGATCCAAGCCGCTCAAATTGAAAAGTGGTGGCAAGAAATTACCGGGTCCGTTGACCACCGCCGACTGGGTCGGCTGCATCCGATCCTGCGGAACAGCTAGAGGAGTGGGCGGGAAAGAGGCCGCCACCCACGTTATGGCCGGATTCATGAGACCTCCGGCGACGCCTCCACCTGCGATTGAAAGAATGTTGCAAAGACGGCCCAATATAATTTCCCAGTGTACTGATATCACATAATGTGGCGCTTTATACCGCATCACTTTTCTCTTTCTTCTTTACATGAACAATGTCTTTTGTGATTTTCTTAATTCTCTACACTTCTCTTATTTTTAATTAGACTACTTTCTTCATTTTCATTGTAAAGAATTTTTTTAAATTTAAAATTACACAAAAATTGCAGCTGTTTTTTTATTTTTGCGCGACGCCGACAAAGTACAAACACGTAATAAATAAAAAAAGGATTTCTATAGTAGCAAAGCGCGGTTACTATGACGAGATATCAGATGTATGGTTTGTTCATTCAATCACCTCTCCAATTGAAGTTGCCAAAAGAAGTTGACTGTTGTTTAGAAGCTCTAGTAGATCTGGTCGAAATCGGCTTGGAGGTTAAAATAAATTCTCGAAATTCGAATGGACAAACCATATATCTGATATCTCGTCATAGTAACCGCGCTTTGCTACTATAGAAATCCTTTTTTTATTTATACGTATTTGTACTTTGTCGGCGTCGCGCAAAAATATATAATCAGCTGCAATTTTTGTGTAATTTTAAATTTAAAAAAATTCTTTACAATGAAAATGAAGAAAGTAGTCTAATTAAAAATGAGAGAAGTGTAGAGAATTAAGACAATCACAAAAGACATTGTTCATGTAAAGAAGAAAGAGAAAAGTGATGCGGTATAAACCGCCACATTATGTGATATCGCAGTACACTGGGAAATGATATTGGGCCGTCTTTGCAACATTCTTTCAATCGCAGGTGGAGGCGTCGCCGCAGGTCTCATGAATCCGGACATGACGAAGGCGTCCGCCGCTTTTCCGCCTACTCCTCTAGCTGCTCCGCAGGATCGGATGCCACCGACCAAGTCGGCGGCGGTCAACGGACCGGCCAACGGACCCGGTAATTTCTTGCCACCGCTATTCAACTTGAGCAGCTTGGGTCTTCCGTCGGTTTCTCTCTGCCTCCGCAGCGACATCATCCGCATATCATGGGTCATTCATCCGGCCAGCCACAACATCCACCAGGCGGTGGCTTCCATCCCAGCCCAGCATTCGGTGGTCAGGATCAAATGTACATATCAATAAAAATATAATTTGTCCCTGCCACGTTCTATGATGTAACACAACGTAAAGGGGGGGGCTGTTGTCGGCTAAATTGACCGACAACAGTCCCCCCATCAGAAAGGGAGGGGGGCTGTTGTCGACTAGATCGACCGACAACAGACCACCATGGACTTTAAAAATTTTTGGTAGGGGGGCTGTTGCCGGCTGATTTAGTCGACAACAGCCCCCCCTACCAAAAGGGGGTGGGGACAATGTTGGGGGGTCTGTTGCCGGGTGGGGGTCTGTAGTCGGAGGGGACCAATGTTAGGGGGTCCAAAGTCGTTTTGAGGCCAGGGCTGTAGTCGGGGGGGCCAAAGTCGCATTCCCCATTTGTAAAATGACAAACTGATAGTTTTTCGGTGGTTTTGGTAAGATTAGTGTGTATTTCAAAAAGATAAATCTCAAGCACAAGTAATAGATTAGAGGCGAATATGGTCGGGTAATTGCGTCTAGTTTAATGTCAACGGCCATACCACATAGAACTCACCCGGTCTCGTCAGCTCCCGGAAGTTAAGCTATGTCGGGTCCCGTTAGTACTTGGATGGGTGACCGCTTGGGAATACGGGATGCTGTTGGCATGGAATTATTTTATTTTTGTGAATCCAATTGAATTGAAGTGCTTCCCAAGATGGGTGATACTACATGGACTACAATGTATTATTTTGGCATTAGTTGAAAATGGAAGGAACGTATTTTTTACTGGATATTGCCTACTAGACGTCCTCCAACCTCTTTGTTGCTGAAAGATATTTGAAACGCCGTGCGCGAAGCGCACGGCACAGCCGAGAGGCTACTAGACGTCCTCCAACCTCTTTGTTGCTGAAAGATATTTGAAACGCCGTGCGCGAAGCGCACGGCACAGCCGAGAGGCTTGTACGTTGGTGGTTTCTTCGGGCAGCTCTATCTAATCTCTCTGGCTCTGAGATCCTTATGCAACGCAAGCTAAGTAAAGCGCGAAGCGCACGGCACAGCCGAGAGGCTTGTACGTTGGTGGTTTCTTCGGGCAGCTCTATCTAATCTCTCTGACTCTGAGATCCTTATGCAACGCAAGCTAAGTAAGGGAAGCAATCGTTAGCCTTATGACACTTGGATTGTTGGCTCATTGATCGGACATCCCCGGAACGAGAAAATTAAAAATGACAGTTAGCCAAAAATAGTGGCGTTTGGAAATATTATCAAATTTTATATTCGGTTGTCCATTGACAAATGTACTTATATGTCCTCGTTTGTTTGGCTAAGGTTGGTGTGTATTTCGAACAGAAAGTACAGCCGAGAGGCTACTAGACGTCCTCCAACCTCTTTGTTGCTGAAAGATATTTGAAACGCCGTGCGCGAAGCGCACGGCACAGCCGAGAGGCTTGTACGTTGGTGGTTTCTTCGGGCAGCTCTATCTAATCTCTCTGGCTCTGAGATCCTTATGCAACGCAAGCTAAGTAAAGCGCGAAGCGCACGGCACAGCCGAGAGGCTTGTACGTTGGTGGTTTCTTCGGGCAGCTCTATCTAATCTCTCTGACTCTGAGATCCTTATGCAACGCAAGCTAAGTAAGGGAAGCAATCGTTAGCCTTATGACACTTGGATTGTTGGCTCATTGATCGGACATCCCCGGAACGAGAAAATTAAAAATGACAGTTAGCCAAAAATAGTGGCGTTTGGAAATATTATCAAATTTTATATTCGGTTGTCCATTGACAAATGTACTTATATGTCCTCGTTTGTTTGGCTAAGGTTGGTGTGTATTTCGAACAGAAAGTACAGCCGAGAGGCTACTAGACGTCCTCCAACCTCTTTGTTGCTGAAAGATATTTGAAACGCCGTGCGCGAAGCGCACGGCACAGCCGAGAGGCTTGTACGTTGGTGGTTTCTTCGGGCAGCTCTATCTAATCTCTCTGGCTCTGAGATCCTTATGCAACGCAAGCTAAGTAAAGCGCGAAGCGCACGGCACAGCCGAGAGGCTTGTACGTTGGTGGTTTCTTCGGGCAGCTCTATCTAATCTCTCTGACTCTGAGATCCTTATGCAACGCAAGCTAAGTAAGGGAAGCAATCGTTAGCCTTATGACACTTGGATTGTTGGCTCATTGATCGGACATCCCCGGAACGAGAAAATTAAAAATGACAGTTAGCCAAAAATAGTGGCGTTTGGAAATATTATCAAATTTTATATTCGGTTGTCCATTGACAAATGTACTTATATGTCCTCGTTTGTTTGGCTAAGGTTGGTGTGTATTTCGAACAGAAAGTACAGCCGAGAGGCTACTAGACGTCCTCCAACCTCTTTGTTGCTGAAAGATATTTGAAACGCCGTGCGCGAAGCGCACGGCACAGCCGAGAGGCTTGTACGTTGGTGGTTTCTTCGGGCAGCTCTATCTAATCTCTCTGGCTCTGAGATCCTTATGCAACGCAAGCTAAGTAAAGCGCGAAGCGCACGGCACAGCCGAGAGGCTTGTACGTTGGTGGTTTCTTCGGGCAGCTCTATCTAATCTCTCTGACTCTGAGATCCTTATGCAACGCAAGCTAAGTAAGGGAAGCAATCGTTAGCCTTATGACACTTGGATTGTTGGCTCATTGATCGGACATCCCCGGAACGAGAAAATTAAAAATGACAGTTAGCCAAAAATAGTGGCGTTTGGAAATATTATCAAATTTTATATTCGGTTGTCCATTGACAAATGTACTTATATGTCCTCGTTTGTTTGGCTAAGGTTGGTGTGTATTTCGAACAGAAAGTACAGCCGAGAGGCTACTAGACGTCCTCCAACCTCTTTGTTGCTGAAAGATATTTGAAACGCCGTGCGCGAAGCGCACGGCACAGCCGAGAGGCTTGTACGTTGGTGGTTTCTTCGGGCAGCTCTATCTAATCTCTCTGGCTCTGAGATCCTTATGCAACGCAAGCTAAGTAAAGCGCGAAGCGCACGGCACAGCCGAGAGGCTTGTACGTTGGTGGTTTCTTCGGGCAGCTCTATCTAATCTCTCTGACTCTGAGATCCTTATGCAACGCAAGCTAAGTAAGGGAAGCAATCGTTAGCCTTATGACACTTGGATTGTTGGCTCATTGATCGGACATCCCCGGAACGAGAAAATTAAAAATGACAGTTAGCCAAAAATAGTGGCGTTTGGAAATATTATCAAATTTTATATTCGGTTGTCCATTGACAAATGTACTTATATGTCCTCGTTTGTTTGGCTAAGGTTGGTGTGTATTTCGAACAGAAAGTACAGCCGAGAGGCTACTAGACGTCCTCCAACCTCTTTGTTGCTGAAAGATATTTGAAACGCCGTGCGCGAAGCGCACGGCACAGCCGAGAGGCTTGTACGTTGGTGGTTTCTTCGGGCAGCTCTATCTAATCTCTCTGGCTCTGAGATCCTTATGCAACGCAAGCTAAGTAAAGCGCGAAGCGCACGGCACAGCCGAGAGGCTTGTACGTTGGTGGTTTCTTCGGGCAGCTCTATCTAATCTCTCTGACTCTGAGATCCTTATGCAACGCAAGCTAAGTAAGGGAAGCAATCGTTAGCCTTATGACACTTGGATTGTTGGCTCATTGATCGGACATCCCCGGAACGAGAAAATTAAAAATGACAGTTAGCCAAAAATAGTGGCGTTTGGAAATATTATCAAATTTTATATTCGGTTGTCCATTGACAAATGTACTTATATGTCCTCGTTTGTTTGGCTAAGGTTGGTGTGTATTTCGAACAGAAAGTACAGCCGAGAGGCTACTAGACGTCCTCCAACCTCTTTGTTGCTGAAAGATATTTGAAACGCCGTGCGCGAAGCGCACGGCACAGCCGAGAGGCTTGTACGTTGGTGGTTTCTTCGGGCAGCTCTATCTAATCTCTCTGGCTCTGAGATCCTTATGCAACGCAAGCTAAGTAAAGCGCGAAGCGCACGGCACAGCCGAGAGGCTTGTACGTTGGTGGTTTCTTCGGGCAGCTCTATCTAATCTCTCTGACTCTGAGATCCTTATGCAACGCAAGCTAAGTAAGGGAAGCAATCGTTAGCCTTATGACACTTGGATTGTTGGCTCATTGATCGGACATCCCCGGAACGAGAAAATTAAAAATGACAGTTAGCCAAAAATAGTGGCGTTTGGAAATATTATCAAATTTTATATTCGGTTGTCCATTGACAAATGTACTTATATGTCCTCGTTTGTTTGGCTAAGGTTGGTGTGTATTTCGAACAGAAAGTACAGCCGAGAGGCTACTAGACGTCCTCCAACCTCTTTGTTGCTGAAAGATATTTGAAACGCCGTGCGCGAAGCGCACGGCACAGCCGAGAGGCTTGTACGTTGGTGGTTTCTTCGGGCAGCTCTATCTAATCTCTCTGGCTCTGAGATCCTTATGCAACGCAAGCTAAGTAAAGCGCGAAGCGCACGGCACAGCCGAGAGGCTTGTACGTTGGTGGTTTCTTCGGGCAGCTCTATCTAATCTCTCTGACTCTGAGATCCTTATGCAACGCAAGCTAAGTAAGGGAAGCAATCGTTAGCCTTATGACACTTGGATTGTTGGCTCATTGATCGGACATCCCCGGAACGAGAAAATTAAAAATGACAGTTAGCCAAAAATAGTGGCGTTTGGAAATATTATCAAATTTTATATTCGGTTGTCCATTGACAAATGTACTTATATGTCCTCGTTTGTTTGGCTAAGGTTGGTGTGTATTTCGAACAGAAAGTACAGCCGAGAGGCTACTAGACGTCCTCCAACCTCTTTGTTGCTGAAAGATATTTGAAACGCCGTGCGCGAAGCGCACGGCACAGCCGAGAGGCTTGTACGTTGGTGGTTTCTTCGGGCAGCTCTATCTAATCTCTCTGGCTCTGAGATCCTTATGCAACGCAAGCTAAGTAAAGCGCGAAGCGCACGGCACAGCCGAGAGGCTTGTACGTTGGTGGTTTCTTCGGGCAGCTCTATCTAATCTCTCTGACTCTGAGATCCTTATGCAACGCAAGCTAAGTAAGGGAAGCAATCGTTAGCCTTATGACACTTGGATTGTTGGCTCATTGATCGGACATCCCCGGAACGAGAAAATTAAAAATGACAGTTAGCCAAAAATAGTGGCGTTTGGAAATATTATCAAATTTTATATTCGGTTGTCCATTGACAAATGTACTTATATGTCCTCGTTTGTTTGGCTAAGGTTGGTGTGTATTTCGAACAGAAAGTACAGCCGAGAGGCTACTAGACGTCCTCCAACCTCTTTGTTGCTGAAAGATATTTGAAACGCCGTGCGCGAAGCGCACGGCACAGCCGAGAGGCTTGTACGTTGGTGGTTTCTTCGGGCAGCTCTATCTAATCTCTCTGGCTCTGAGATCCTTATGCAACGCAAGCTAAGTAAAGCGCGAAGCGCACGGCACAGCCGAGAGGCTTGTACGTTGGTGGTTTCTTCGGGCAGCTCTATCTAATCTCTCTGACTCTGAGATCCTTATGCAACGCAAGCTAAGTAAGGGAAGCAATCGTTAGCCTTATGACACTTGGATTGTTGGCTCATTGATCGGACATCCCCGGAACGAGAAAATTAAAAATGACAGTTAGCCAAAAATAGTGGCGTTTGGAAATATTATCAAATTTTATATTCGGTTGTCCATTGACAAATGTACTTATATGTCCTCGTTTGTTTGGCTAAGGTTGGTGTGTATTTCGAACAGAAAGTAAGCAAGCATTAGAACTAGATTTAGAGGCGAATATGGTCGGGTAATGGCGACTGAATTGATGTCAACGGCCACACCACATAGAACTCACCCGGTCTCGTCAGCTCCCGGAAGTTAAGCTATGTCGGGTCCCGTTAGTACTTGGATGGGTGACCGCTTGGGAATACGGGATGCTGTTGGCATGGTGTAATTTTATTTTTGCTCCCCAAGTTAGATGAGACATGGAATATAATGTATTCTTTAGGTATTAGTTGAAAAGGGTATTGCTGGGACTTTGATTAATGATACCATATATTGTAGAACGCATGTTTGTTTGATCTCGGTAGTTTTAACGACAAAAAAAAAGATAGAGGTTTGGCTATTTTGTTGAGGCTGTTGCATGACGCCCACTCACTGGCACGATCCCACTACTGCCGAACACGGGAACTTTTGGCTGCTAGGTTTCCCTCCTGACCCACTACGCTCCTCCTTAGCTAACCTGCACCTACTAAATTCCTCTAGCAGATCCATGCTGATGTCAAGCTTAGTGCGGGCACCTGATCAACATGCGGTATCACGAAACAGGGCTCCTAAACTCAAGCCATCCACTCTACCAAGCCTCCCCGAAGCAGGATTATAGGTGCACGCCAAACACCCAGCTGATAAATGGGCTCTCAATCGATAATACATTACTGTAATAAATTGATTTGATGAGCACGCGGATTCTTTATTGTGTCCAAAATTGGTCTCGTCACTTGTTCTATAACTATTAAAGAGCTTCTCGGTGTTTCAATAAATGAACAAAATGCAAGACCTGACAATGTATGTACTGTGTGCGTCAAGTATTGCAAATCTCAATTTAATATTCCGAAATATCGATCTATGCACTGTAATTTACGCCAAAGCTCATTGATCGTACAAACCTTATTTAGAGTTCTGCAAAATAACATTGCATTTAAGATCATACTTCACAGGATCATTTCTGTAGTATATCTTGACTTGTTTCCCACCAGAAACTTGTCTCCTTTCAACCCACGATGACGAGTTAAGACGCTGGTTTCTGAGCGTGAAACAGGCTGTGAGTGTAGCTGTCTCGACAGCATCAAACACAGTCATTGAGGACCGTTTCCGTTAAATCCATGTGAAATAGCGGAAGGAAACTAGCGTGTTCAGAGTGGTTGAGATGATAAAACAAATTTAAATTCTTGAAAATCTAAAGAGATACATCTTAATAATAATTCCAGGTATTCGTGTCCTTAAATCATCTGCTTGTATGGCAAAATAAATTGTGAAAGTGAGGTTGGTCAATTTGAGGATGTGTCATGACTTTATGATCGTATTGCATTCTTTTAGTTATTGTTATTTAATCATGATTAATTATCGTTCAGAGCTTTTGTCGTCAGGTGGCGTGGCAAAGCCATATTCTGAAAAAAAAGGACCTAGTGTGATAACGAGAGTAAAATTTGCAACGCCTTCAGCGTAAATTGTATCTCCCTTAATACAGTATGAGCATAATAAAACAAATGAAAATGAACTTTATAAGCATCAAGTGGTCGCGTCTGGAAAAATGAACAACTCAATATTTTATAGCATTTCTTGAATGTTTTGAGTGATATGAGTATTCTTCGTACACCACCGGAAATGTGTTGAACCTCAGTGGTTATTTTGGGCAGTAATCCTTGTAACATTATCGCTTCTCGGCCTTTTGGCTAAGATCAAAGTGTAGTATCTGTTCTTATCAGCTTAATATCTGATACGGGTTCAAATGGACCCCAGAATATTAAACTGATTTTTGGCATACGGTGGGAATACAGTGCTTGCACTGCTCCCGCCACGGGTTGACCCGGTATTGCAGTACCTCCGGGATCGGCTCACCCTCTATGAGGGAGAACATATTGAATAAAACAGAAATTGTCTTAGCACCGTATAATAAAAGACCATGTATAATTGCAAAACTGTCATGTAGACATGTTTGTAATTTTTTCTAATTGTATTTTTTTCGTAATATCAAGAAAAGCATAAAAAAATACGTACTTGATTGTGTTAACTAATTAGTACTGTTCATCTTTCGATGTGATGTTTTTTTTTAAAATATGAAGATGCGTGTATTTTCATATGAAAAGTCGATTTTCTTATTTTCTTATTTGCCAATTGGACGACCAAATGAAAAAAAACAAGCAATTTGTTTCTTGAAAAGTATTTGCAAAGATCAAGACCATGAAATAAATACTGAGCTTTATTTACTATATTTTGCTCGAGTTCGTAATTCAAGTCGATGAAAGAAAGTGGGTGGTATTCTCTAAACGTCAGTCAAATACTTGAACACTCTTTGTCAATATTGTTCTGCTGTATACAAAGTATTAAACAAAGTGAAAAAGCATCCACAATCATACTTACCTGGCTCAGAGGCAACCATGATCACCAAGGTGGTTCCTCCAGGGCGAGGCCTTTCCATTGCACTAAGGATGGGCTGACCCTTGCGATTAATCCAAATGTGATTAACTCGGGAGTACAATTTTTGGTAGTGGGGGACTGCGTTCGCGCCGTTCCCTGAACACACTATAAATGTAAGAAAAATTCTTGTCATCTGCCGGAAGTTGAACTAAATCTGGTCCCGTTAGTAAACGGTAGGGTTGACCGCTTGGGAATACGCGAAGCATCAGATTTTCTTTCTGGGAAGAAACAACAAAGTAATGAAATTCATGTTTAGCTACTTTAATATAAATCATCATGGCCAATGGATTGGCCGTGATCGTCTAGTGGTTAGGACCCTACGTTGTGGTACCTACTAGATATGAATCCGTAGTAACCCAGGTTCGAATCCTGGTCACGGCACTGAAAACTGATTTTTCACGTCAACACGCAGATTAACTATAAATTTTGTTTGGTTGGAAAGTAATGCTCGCTCACTTCAATAGTTCATAATGTGAAAAACAATTTGGAATGAAAACCTGAAATTCCCCCTCCCTTTTTTTGTGTGTGCAGGAAGTTGTTGAAATGTATGGAAGAAAAATACACATTTACAGAATTTCAAGTATTTGACCCGATATTAAGACAAAAATTATTTCATGTATGTAATGAACTGTCCCCTGTTGGTATTAGTCCAATGGGAGATGGAAATTAAAATTTGCCTAGGGTAATCTAAATGAATATTTCTGAACGAAATTGTTGGTCCAACACGTCCAAGCAGAACGAATTCAGCAAATGCTTAAGTAGACTTGCTTTTCTGATTATAATTTAGCTTTGCGCAGTGGCAATATCATAACCAATGAGGGTCTCCCGAGGTGTGATTATTGCTAGTTGAAAACTTTAACCAATACCCCGCCACGATGAAGTGAAATAATCTTTGTCGTCGGCAATTTTTGATAGCTCCATCAGGAGCATTTCAGCGTACAAGAAAAAAAAAATTACAGTCAGTTAGAAAAATTGGAGTGTTGCATAGTGTGTTTATAACATTAAACGGTGAAAGTGAAATCGTATAAGTGATTTTTGTTTCCATTTAGTTGGTATTGCACGTCAGACAAGGCTGATTAATTCGTTCGCTGAAGGCCATTAATATCAGTCAGTTGGAACATTGTGAACACGGGGAAAATATTTGAAAAGGTGATTCCAAATGACAAGGTGAAAAGATTCCACCATGTTTAAAGGGGAAGTTCAATAAATTGTTAACCGCTGTAGGGTGAATGTCGGGGTAAACATCTGATCCCACCACCTACGTGTTGGGCTTGTACCATAAAGATCGTTCATTTTTTTCAAAAATAACACTGCGCACAACTGTTTCGTTCAAAAACATGTTAACGAGCTTTATACATGATATTTACTTTAAAATAACTGTACCCATTGATAAAGAATTGCACAAGGATTTTGATATGTAAACGCATGTTTCGAAAAAAAACCTTACAAGCGCACTTCAAAATTTTGAAATGAATATAAATACAAGGCATACCACTGTTATTTACTCTGGTTTCTAATCAATACCCGGATAAATCTTTCGCCTTTTACTAAAGATTTCCGTGGTTAGGAGCATTGATGAGTCTATATGACTTATTTTTTTAACGCCCGGTCTTCTGATTGGGCACTTTGAATAAATGAAAAATTAAAAACGTCTGTATGCGGAAACAAAGATATTCTACTACTACATACTGACAACATTTGTAAAATGACAAACTGATAGTTTTTCGGTGGTTTTGGTAAGATTAGTGTGTATTTCAAAAAGATAAATCTCAAGCACAAGTAATAGATTAGAGGCGAATATGGTCGGGTAATTGCGTCTAGTTTAATGTCAACGGCCATACCACATAGAACTCACCCGGTCTCGTCAGCTCCCGGAAGTTAAGCTATGTCGGGTCCCGTTAGTACTTGGATGGGTGACCGCTTGGGAATACGGGATGCTGTTGGCATGGAATTATTTTATTTTTGTGAATCCAATTGAATTGAAGTGCTTCCCAAGATGGGTGATACTACATGGACTACAATGTATTATTTTGGCATTAGTTGAAAATGGAAGGAACGTATTTTTTACTGGATATTGCCTACTAGACGTCCTCCAACCTCTTTGTTGCTGAAAGATATTTGAAACGCCGTGCGCGAAGCGCACGGCACAGCCGAGAGGCTACTAGACGTCCTCCAACCTCTTTGTTGCTGAAAGATATTTGAAACGCCGTGCGCGAAGCGCACGGCACAGCCGAGAGGCTTGTACGTTGGTGGTTTCTTCGGGCAGCTCTATCTAATCTCTCTGGCTCTGAGATCCTTATGCAACGCAAGCTAAGTAAAGCGCGAAGCGCACGGCACAGCCGAGAGGCTTGTACGTTGGTGGTTTCTTCGGGCAGCTCTATCTAATCTCTCTGACTCTGAGATCCTTATGCAACGCAAGCTAAGTAAGGGAAGCAATCGTTAGCCTTATGACACTTGGATTGTTGGCTCATTGATCGGACATCCCCGGAACGAGAAAATTAAAAATGACAGTTAGCCAAAAATAGTGGCGTTTGGAAATATTATCAAATTTTATATTCGGTTGTCCATTGACAAATGTACTTATATGTCCTCGTTTGTTTGGCTAAGGTTGGTGTGTATTTCGAACAGAAAGTACAGCCGAGAGGCTACTAGACGTCCTCCAACCTCTTTGTTGCTGAAAGATATTTGAAACGCCGTGCGCGAAGCGCACGGCACAGCCGAGAGGCTTGTACGTTGGTGGTTTCTTCGGGCAGCTCTATCTAATCTCTCTGGCTCTGAGATCCTTATGCAACGCAAGCTAAGTAAAGCGCGAAGCGCACGGCACAGCCGAGAGGCTTGTACGTTGGTGGTTTCTTCGGGCAGCTCTATCTAATCTCTCTGACTCTGAGATCCTTATGCAACGCAAGCTAAGTAAGGGAAGCAATCGTTAGCCTTATGACACTTGGATTGTTGGCTCATTGATCGGACATCCCCGGAACGAGAAAATTAAAAATGACAGTTAGCCAAAAATAGTGGCGTTTGGAAATATTATCAAATTTTATATTCGGTTGTCCATTGACAAATGTACTTATATGTCCTCGTTTGTTTGGCTAAGGTTGGTGTGTATTTCGAACAGAAAGTACAGCCGAGAGGCTACTAGACGTCCTCCAACCTCTTTGTTGCTGAAAGATATTTGAAACGCCGTGCGCGAAGCGCACGGCACAGCCGAGAGGCTTGTACGTTGGTGGTTTCTTCGGGCAGCTCTATCTAATCTCTCTGGCTCTGAGATCCTTATGCAACGCAAGCTAAGTAAAGCGCGAAGCGCACGGCACAGCCGAGAGGCTTGTACGTTGGTGGTTTCTTCGGGCAGCTCTATCTAATCTCTCTGACTCTGAGATCCTTATGCAACGCAAGCTAAGTAAGGGAAGCAATCGTTAGCCTTATGACACTTGGATTGTTGGCTCATTGATCGGACATCCCCGGAACGAGAAAATTAAAAATGACAGTTAGCCAAAAATAGTGGCGTTTGGAAATATTATCAAATTTTATATTCGGTTGTCCATTGACAAATGTACTTATATGTCCTCGTTTGTTTGGCTAAGGTTGGTGTGTATTTCGAACAGAAAGTAAGCAAGCATTAGAACTAGATTTAGAGGCGAATATGGTCGGGTAATGGCGACTGAATTGATGTCAACGGCCACACCACATAGAACTCACCCGGTCTCGTCAGCTCCCGGAAGTTAAGCTATGTCGGGTCCCGTTAGTACTTGGATGGGTGACCGCTTGGGAATACGGGATGCTGTTGGCATGGTGTAATTTTATTTTTGCTCCCCAAGTTAGATGAGACATGGAATATAATGTATTCTTTAGGTATTAGTTGAAAAGGGTATTGCTGGGACTTTGATTAATGATACCATATATTGTAGAACGCATGTTTGTTTGATCTCGGTAGTTTTAACGACAAAAAAAAAGATAGAGGTTTGGCTATTTTGTTGAGGCTGTTGCATGACGCCCACTCACTGGCACGATCCCACTACTGCCGAACACGGGAACTTTTGGCTGCTAGGTTTCCCTCCTGACCCACTACGCTCCTCCTTAGCTAACCTGCACCTACTAGATTCCTCTAGCAGATCCATGCTGATGTCAAGCTTAGTGCGGGCACCTGATCAACATGCGGTATCACGAAACAGGGCTCCTAAACTCAAGCCATCCACTCTACCAAGCCTCCCCGAAGCAGGATTATAGGTGCACGCCAAACACCCAGCTGATAAATGGGCTCTCAATCGATAATACATTACTGTAATAAATTGATTTGATGAGCACGCGGATTCTTTATTGTGTCCAAAATTGGTCTCGTCACTTGTTCTATAACTATTAAAGAGCTTCTCGGTGTTTCAATAAATGAACAAAATGCAAGACCTGACAATGTATGTACTGTGTGCGTCAAGTATTGCAAATCTCAATTTAATATTCCGAAATATCGATCTATGCACTGTAATTTACGCCAAAGCTCATTGATCGTACAAACCTTATTTAGAGTTCTGCAAAATAACATTGCATTTAAGATCATACTTCACAGGATCATTTCTGTAGTATATCTTGACTTGTTTCCCACCAGAAACTTGTCTCCTTTCAACCCACGATGACGAGTTAAGACGCTGGTTTCTGAGCGTGAAACAGGCTGTGAGTGTAGCTGTCTCGACAGCATCAAACACAGTCATTGAGGACCGTTTCCGTTAAATCCATGTGAAATAGCGGAAGGAAACTAGCGTGTTCAGAGTGGTTGAGATGATAAAACAAATTTAAATTCTTGAAAATCTAAAGAGATACATCTTAATAATAATTCCAGGTATTCGTGTCCTTAAATCATCTGCTTGTATGGCAAAATAAATTGTGAAAGTGAGGTTGGTCAATTTGAGGATGTGTCATGACTTTATGATCGTATTGCATTCTTTTAGTTATTGTTATTTAATCATGATTAATTATCGTTCAGAGCTTTTGTCGTCAGGTGGCGTGGCAAAGCCATATTTTGAAAAAAAAGGACCTAGTGTGATAACGAGAGTAAAATTTGCAACGCCTTCAGCGTAAATTGTATCTCCCTTAATACAGTATGAGCATAATAAAACAAATGAAAATGAACTTTATAAGCATCAAGTGGTCGCGTCTGGAAAAATGAACAACTCAATATTTTATAGCATTTCTTGAATGTTTTGAGTGATATGAGTATTCTTCGTACACCACCGGAAATGTGTTGAACCTCAGTGGTTATTTTGGGCAGTAATCCTTGTAACATTATCGCTTCTCGGCCTTTTGGCTAAGATCAAAGTGTAGTATCTGTTCTTATCAGCTTAATATCTGATACGGGTTCAAATGGACCCCAGAATATTAAACTGATTTTTGGCATACGGTGGGAATACAGTGCTTGCACTGCTCCCGCCACGGGTTGACCCGGTATTGCAGTACCTCCGGGATCGGCTCACCCTCTATGAGGGAGAACATATTGAATAAAACAGAAATTGTCTTAGCACCGTATAATAAAAGACCATGTATAATTGCAAAACTGTCATGTAGACATGTTTGTAATTTTTTCTAATTGTATTTTTTTCGTAATATCAAGAAAAGCATAAAAAAATACGTACTTGATTGTGTTAACTAATTAGTACTGTTCATCTTTCGATGTGATGTTTTTTTTTAAAATATGAAGATGCGTGTATTTTCATATGAAAAGTCGATTTTCTTATTTTCTTATTTGCCAATTGGACGACCAAATGAAAAAAAACAAGCAATTTGTTTCTTGAAAAGTATTTGCAAAGATCAAGACCATGAAATAAATACTGAGCTTTATTTACTATATTTTGCTCGAGTTCGTAATTCAAGTCGATGAAAGAAAGTGGGTGGTATTCTCTAAACGTCAGTCAAATACTTGAACACTCTTTGTCAATATTGTTCTGCTGTATACAAAGTATTAAACAAAGTGAAAAAGCATCCACAATCATACTTACCTGGCTCAGAGGCAACCATGATCACCAAGGTGGTTCCTCCAGGGCGAGGCCTTTCCATTGCACTAAGGATGGGCTGACCCTTGCGATTAATCCAAATGTGATTAACTCGGGAGTACAATTTTTGGTAGTGGGGGACTGCGTTCGCGCCGTTCCCTGAACACACTATAAATGTAAGAAAAATTCTTGTCATCTGCCGGAAGTTGAACTAAATCTGGTCCCGTTAGTAAACGGTAGGGTTGACCGCTTGGGAATACGCGAAGCATCAGATTTTCTTTCTGGGAAGAAACAACAAAGTAATGAAATTCATGTTTAGCTACTTTAATATAAATCATCATGGCCAATGGATTGGCCGTGATCGTCTAGTGGTTAGGACCCTACGTTGTGGTACCTACTAGATATGAATCCGTAGTAACCCAGGTTCGAATCCTGGTCACGGCACTGAAAACTGATTTTTCACGTCAACACGCAGATTAACTATAAATTTTGTTTGGTTGGAAAGTAATGCTCGCTCACTTCAATAGTTCATAATGTGAAAAACAATTTGGAATGAAAACCTGAAATTCCCCCTCCCTTTTTTTGTGTGTGCAGGAAGTTGTTGAAATGTATGGAAGAAAAATACACATTTACAGAATTTCAAGTATTTGACCCGATATTAAGACAAAAATTATTTCATGTATGTAATGAACTGTCCCCTGTTGGTATTAGTCCAATGGGAGATGGAAATTAAAATTTGCCTAGGGTAATCTAAATGAATATTTCTGAACGAAATTGTTGGTCCAACACGTCCAAGCAGAACGAATTCAGCAAATGCTTAAGTAGACTTGCTTTTCTGATTATAATTTAGCTTTGCGCAGTGGCAATATCATAACCAATGAGGGTCTCCCGAGGTGTGATTATTGCTAGTTGAAAACTTTAACCAATACCCCGCCACGATGAAGTGAAATAATCTTTGTCGTCGGCAATTTTTGATAGCTCCATCAGGAGCATTTCAGCGTACAAGAAAAAAAAAATTACAGTCAGTTAGAAAAATTGGAGTGTTGCATAGTGTGTTTATAACATTAAACGGTGAAAGTGAAATCGTATAAGTGATTTTTGTTTCCATTTAGTTGGTATTGCACGTCAGACAAGGCTGATTAATTCGTTCGCTGAAGGCCATTAATATCAGTCAGTTGGAACATTGTGAACACGGGGAAAATATTTGAAAAGGTGATTCCAAATGACAAGGTGAAAAGATTCCACCATGTTTAAAGGGGAAGTTCAATAAATTGTTAACCGCTGTAGGGTGAATGTCGGGGTAAACATCTGATCCCACCACCTACGTGTTGGGCTTGTACCATAAAGATCGTTCATTTTTTTCAAAAATAACACTGCGCACAACTGTTTCGTTCAAAAACATGTTAACGAGCTTTATACATGATATTTACTTTAAAATAACTGTACCCATTGATAAAGAATTGCACAAGGATTTTGATATGTAAACGCATGTTTCGAAAAAAAACCTTACAAGCGCACTTCAAAATTTTGAAATGAATATAAATACAAGGCATACCACTGTTATTTACTCTGGTTTCTAATCAATACCCGGATAAATCTTTCGCCTTTTACTAAAGATTTCCGTGGTTAGGAGCATTGATGAGTCTATATGACTTATTTTTTTAACGCCCGGTCTTCTGATTGGGCACTTTGAATAAATGAAAAATTAAAAACGTCTGTATGCGGAAACAAAGATATTCTACTACTACATACTGACAACATTTGTAAAATGACAAACTGATAGTTTTTCGGTGGTTTTGGTAAGATTAGTGTGTATTTCAAAAAGATAAATCTCAAGCACAAGTAATAGATTAGAGGCGAATATGGTCGGGTAATTGCGTCTAGTTTAATGTCAACGGCCATACCACATAGAACTCACCCGGTCTCGTCAGCTCCCGGAAGTTAAGCTATGTCGGGTCCCGTTAGTACTTGGATGGGTGACCGCTTGGGAATACGGGATGCTGTTGGCATGGAATTATTTTATTTTTGTGAATCCAATTGAATTGAAGTGCTTCCCAAGATGGGTGATACTACATGGACTACAATGTATTATTTTGGCATTAGTTGAAAATGGAAGGAACGTATTTTTTACTGGATATTGCCTACTAGACGTCCTCCAACCTCTTTGTTGCTGAAAGATATTTGAAACGCCGTGCGCGAAGCGCACGGCACAGCCGAGAGGCTACTAGACGTCCTCCAACCTCTTTGTTGCTGAAAGATATTTGAAACGCCGTGCGCGAAGCGCACGGCACAGCCGAGAGGCTTGTACGTTGGTGGTTTCTTCGGGCAGCTCTATCTAATCTCTCTGGCTCTGAGATCCTTATGCAACGCAAGCTAAGTAAAGCGCGAAGCGCACGGCACAGCCGAGAGGCTTGTACGTTGGTGGTTTCTTCGGGCAGCTCTATCTAATCTCTCTGACTCTGAGATCCTTATGCAACGCAAGCTAAGTAAGGGAAGCAATCGTTAGCCTTATGACACTTGGATTGTTGGCTCATTGATCGGACATCCCCGGAACGAGAAAATTAAAAATGACAGTTAGCCAAAAATAGTGGCGTTTGGAAATATTATCAAATTTTATATTCGGTTGTCCATTGACAAATGTACTTATATGTCCTCGTTTGTTTGGCTAAGGTTGGTGTGTATTTCGAACAGAAAGTACAGCCGAGAGGCTACTAGACGTCCTCCAACCTCTTTGTTGCTGAAAGATATTTGAAACGCCGTGCGCGAAGCGCACGGCACAGCCGAGAGGCTTGTACGTTGGTGGTTTCTTCGGGCAGCTCTATCTAATCTCTCTGGCTCTGAGATCCTTATGCAACGCAAGCTAAGTAAAGCGCGAAGCGCACGGCACAGCCGAGAGGCTTGTACGTTGGTGGTTTCTTCGGGCAGCTCTATCTAATCTCTCTGACTCTGAGATCCTTATGCAACGCAAGCTAAGTAAGGGAAGCAATCGTTAGCCTTATGACACTTGGATTGTTGGCTCATTGATCGGACATCCCCGGAACGAGAAAATTAAAAATGACAGTTAGCCAAAAATAGTGGCGTTTGGAAATATTATCAAATTTTATATTCGGTTGTCCATTGACAAATGTACTTATATGTCCTCGTTTGTTTGGCTAAGGTTGGTGTGTATTTCGAACAGAAAGTACAGCCGAGAGGCTACTAGACGTCCTCCAACCTCTTTGTTGCTGAAAGATATTTGAAACGCCGTGCGCGAAGCGCACGGCACAGCCGAGAGGCTTGTACGTTGGTGGTTTCTTCGGGCAGCTCTATCTAATCTCTCTGGCTCTGAGATCCTTATGCAACGCAAGCTAAGTAAAGCGCGAAGCGCACGGCACAGCCGAGAGGCTTGTACGTTGGTGGTTTCTTCGGGCAGCTCTATCTAATCTCTCTGACTCTGAGATCCTTATGCAACGCAAGCTAAGTAAGGGAAGCAATCGTTAGCCTTATGACACTTGGATTGTTGGCTCATTGATCGGACATCCCCGGAACGAGAAAATTAAAAATGACAGTTAGCCAAAAATAGTGGCGTTTGGAAATATTATCAAATTTTATATTCGGTTGTCCATTGACAAATGTACTTATATGTCCTCGTTTGTTTGGCTAAGGTTGGTGTGTATTTCGAACAGAAAGTACAGCCGAGAGGCTACTAGACGTCCTCCAACCTCTTTGTTGCTGAAAGATATTTGAAACGCCGTGCGCGAAGCGCACGGCACAGCCGAGAGGCTTGTACGTTGGTGGTTTCTTCGGGCAGCTCTATCTAATCTCTCTGGCTCTGAGATCCTTATGCAACGCAAGCTAAGTAAAGCGCGAAGCGCACGGCACAGCCGAGAGGCTTGTACGTTGGTGGTTTCTTCGGGCAGCTCTATCTAATCTCTCTGACTCTGAGATCCTTATGCAACGCAAGCTAAGTAAGGGAAGCAATCGTTAGCCTTATGACACTTGGATTGTTGGCTCATTGATCGGACATCCCCGGAACGAGAAAATTAAAAATGACAGTTAGCCAAAAATAGTGGCGTTTGGAAATATTATCAAATTTTATATTCGGTTGTCCATTGACAAATGTACTTATATGTCCTCGTTTGTTTGGCTAAGGTTGGTGTGTATTTCGAACAGAAAGTAAGCAAGCATTAGAACTAGATTTAGAGGCGAATATGGTCGGGTAATGGCGACTGAATTGATGTCAACGGCCATACCACATAGAACTCACCCGGTCTCGTCAGCTCCCGGAAGTTAAGCTATGTCGGGTCCCGTTAGTACTTGGATGGGTGACCGCTTGGGAATACGGGATGCTGTTGGCATGGTGTAATTTTATTTTTGCTCCCCAAGTTAGATGAGACATGGAATATAATGTATTCTTTAGGTATTAGTTGAAAAGGGTATTGCTGGGACTTTGATTAATGATACCATATATTGTAGAACGCATGTTTGTTTGATCTCGGTAGTTTTAACGACAAAAAAAAAGATAGAGGTTTGGCTATTTTGTTGAGGCTGTTGCATGACGCCCACTCACTGGCACGATCCCACTACTGCCGAACACGGGAACTTTTGGCTGCTAGGTTTCCCTCCTGACCCACTACGCTCCTCCTTAGCTAACCTGCACCTACTAGATTCCTCTAGCAGATCCATGCTGATGTCAAGCTTAGTGCGGGCACCTGATCAACATGCGGTATCACGAAACAGGGCTCCTAAACTCAAGCCATCCACTCTACCAAGCCTCCCCGAAGCAGGATTATAGGTGCACGCCAAACACCCAGCTGATAAATGGGCTCTCAATCGATAATACATTACTGTAATAAATTGATTTGATGAGCACGCGGATTCTTTATTGTGTCCAAAATTGGTCTCGTCACTTGTTCTATAACTATTAAAGAGCTTCTCGGTGTTTCAATAAATGAACAAAATGCAAGACCTGACAATGTATGTACTGTGTGCGTCAAGTATTGCAAATCTCAATTTAATATTCCGAAATATCGATCTATGCACTGTAATTTACGCCAAAGCTCATTGATCGTACAAACCTTATTTAGAGTTCTGCAAAATAACATTGCATTTAAGATCATACTTCACAGGATCATTTCTGTAGTATATCTTGACTTGTTTCCCACCAGAAACTTGTCTCCTTTCAACCCACGATGACGAGTTAAGACGCTGGTTTCTGAGCGTGAAACAGGCTGTGAGTGTAGCTGTCTCGACAGCATCAAACACAGTCATTGAGGACCGTTTCCGTTAAATCCATGTGAAATAGCGGAAGGAAACTAGCGTGTTCAGAGTGGTTGAGATGATAAAACAAATTTAAATTCTTGAAAATCTAAAGAGATAAATCTTAATAATAATTCCAGGTATTCGTGTCCTTAAATCATCTGCTTGTATGGCAAAATAAATTGTGAAAGTGAGGTTGGTCAATTTGAGGATGTGTCATGACTTTATGATCGTATTGCATTCTTTTAGTTATTGTTATTTAATCATGATTAATTATCGTTCAGAGCTTTTGTCGTCAGGTGGCGTGGCAAAGCCATATTCTGAAAAAAAAGGACCTAGTGTGATAACGAGAGTAAAATTTGCAACGCCTTCAGCGTAAATTGTATCTCCCTTAATACAGTATGAGCATAATAAAACAAATGAAAATGAACTTTATAAGCATCAAGTGGTCGCGTCTGGAAAAATGAACAACTCAATATTTTATAGCATTTCTTGAATGTTTTGAGTGATATGAGTATTCTTCGTACACCACCGGAAATGTGTTGAACCTCAGTGGTTATTTTGGGCAGTAATCCTTGTAACATTATCGCTTCTCGGCCTTTTGGCTAAGATCAAAGTGTAGTATCTGTTCTTATCAGCTTAATATCTGATACGGGTTCAAATGGACCCCAGAATATTAAACTGATTTTTGGCATACGGTGGGAATACAGTGCTTGCACTGCTCCCGCCACGGGTTGACCCGGTATTGCAGTACCTCCGGGATCGGCTCACCCTCTATGAGGGAGAACATATTGAATAAAACAGAAATTGTCTTAGCACCGTATAATAAAAGACCATGTATAATTGCAAAACTGTCATGTAGACATGTTTGTAATTTTTTCTAATTGTATTTTTTTCGTAATATCAAGAAAAGCATAAAAAAATACGTACTTGATTGTGTTAACTAATTAGTACTGTTCATCTTTCGATGTGATGTTTTTTTTTAAAATATGAAGATGCGTGTATTTTCATATGAAAAGTCGATTTTCTTATTTTCTTATTTGCCAATTGGACGACCAAATGAAAAAAAACAAGCAATTTGTTTCTTGAAAAGTATTTGCAAAGATCAAGACCATGAAATAAATACTGAGCTTTATTTACTATATTTTGCTCGAGTTCGTAATTCAAGTCGATGAAAGAAAGTGGGTGGTATTCTCTAAACGTCAGTCAAATACTTGAACACTCTTTGTCAATATTGTTCTGCTGTATACAAAGTATTAAACAAAGTGAAAAAGCATCCACAATCATACTTACCTGGCTCAGAGGCAACCATGATCACCAAGGTGGTTCCTCCAGGGCGAGGCCTTTCCATTGCACTAAGGATGGGCTGACCCTTGCGATTAATCCAAATGTGATTAACTCGGGAGTACAATTTTTGGTAGTGGGGGACTGCGTTCGCGCCGTTCCCTGAACACACTATAAATGTAAGAAAAATTCTTGTCATCTGCCGGAAGTTGAACTAAATCTGGTCCCGTTAGTAAACGGTAGGGTTGACCGCTTGGGAATACGCGAAGCATCAGATTTTCTTTCTGGGAAGAAACAACAAAGTAATGAAATTCATGTTTAGCTACTTTAATATAAATCATCATGGCCAATGGATTGGCCGTGATCGTCTAGTGGTTAGGACCCTACGTTGTGGTACCTACTAGATATGAATCCGTAGTAACCCAGGTTCGAATCCTGGTCACGGCACTGAAAACTGATTTTTCACGTCAACACGCAGATTAACTATAAATTTTGTTTGGTTGGAAAGTAATGCTCGCTCACTTCAATAGTTCATAATGTGAAAAACAATTTGGAATGAAAACCTGAAATTCCCCCTCCCTTTTTTTGTGTGTGCAGGAAGTTGTTGAAATGTATGGAAGAAAAATACACATTTACAGAATTTCAAGTATTTGACCCGATATTAAGACAAAAATTATTTCATGTATGTAATGAACTGTCCCCTGTTGGTATTAGTCCAATGGGAGATGGAAATTAAAATTTGCCTAGGGTAATCTAAATGAATATTTCTGAACGAAATTGTTGGTCCAACACGTCCAAGCAGAACGAATTCAGCAAATGCTTAAGTAGACTTGCTTTTCTGATTATAATTTAGCTTTGCGCAGTGGCAATATCATAACCAATGAGGGTCTCCCGAGGTGTGATTATTGCTAGTTGAAAACTTTAACCAATACCCCGCCACGATGAAGTGAAATAATCTTTGTCGTCGGCAATTTTTGATAGCTCCATCAGGAGCATTTCAGCGTACAAGAAAAAAAAAATTACAGTCAGTTAGAAAAATTGGAGTGTTGCATAGTGTGTTTATAACATTAAACGGTGAAAGTGAAATCGTATAAGTGATTTTTGTTTCCATTTAGTTGGTATTGCACGTCAGACAAGGCTGATTAATTCGTTCGCTGAAGGCCATTAATATCAGTCAGTTGGAACATTGTGAACACGGGGAAAATATTTGAAAAGGTGATTCCAAATGACAAGGTGAAAAGATTCCACCATGTTTAAAGGGGAAGTTCAATAAATTGTTAACCGCTGTAGGGTGAATGTCGGGGTAAACATCTGATCCCACCACCTACGTGTTGGGCTTGTACCATAAAGATCGTTCATTTTTTTCAAAAATAACACTGCGCACAACTGTTTCGTTCAAAAACATGTTAACGAGCTTTATACATGATATTTACTTTAAAATAACTGTACCCATTGATAAAGAATTGCACAAGGATTTTGATATGTAAACGCATGTTTCGAAAAAAAACCTTACAAGCGCACTTCAAAATTTTGAAATGAATATAAATACAAGGCATACCACTGTTATTTACTCTGGTTTCTAATCAATACCCGGATAAATCTTTCGCCTTTTACTAAAGATTTCCGTGGTTAGGAGCATTGATGAGTCTATATGACTTATTTTTTTAACGCCCGGTCTTCTGATTGGGCACTTTGAATAAATGAAAAATTAAAAACGTCTGTATGCGGAAACAAAGATATTCTACTACTACATACTGACAACATTTGTAAAATGACAAACTGATAGTTTTTCGGTGGTTTTGGTAAGATTAGTGTGTATTTCAAAAAGATAAATCTCAAGCACAAGTAATAGATTAGAGGCGAATATGGTCGGGTAATTGCGTCTAGTTTAATGTCAACGGCCATACCACATAGAACTCACCCGGTCTCGTCAGCTCCCGGAAGTTAAGCTATGTCGGGTCCCGTTAGTACTTGGATGGGTGACCGCTTGGGAATACGGGATGCTGTTGGCATGGAATTATTTTATTTTTGTGAATCCAATTGAATTGAAGTGCTTCCCAAGATGGGTGATACTACATGGACTACAATGTATTATTTTGGCATTAGTTGAAAATGGAAGGAACGTATTTTTTACTGGATATTGCCTACTAGACGTCCTCCAACCTCTTTGTTGCTGAAAGATATTTGAAACGCCGTGCGCGAAGCGCACGGCACAGCCGAGAGGCTACTAGACGTCCTCCAACCTCTTTGTTGCTGAAAGATATTTGAAACGCCGTGCGCGAAGCGCACGGCACAGCCGAGAGGCTTGTACGTTGGTGGTTTCTTCGGGCAGCTCTATCTAATCTCTCTGGCTCTGAGATCCTTATGCAACGCAAGCTAAGTAAAGCGCGAAGCGCACGGCACAGCCGAGAGGCTTGTACGTTGGTGGTTTCTTCGGGCAGCTCTATCTAATCTCTCTGACTCTGAGATCCTTATGCAACGCAAGCTAAGTAAGGGAAGCAATCGTTAGCCTTATGACACTTGGATTGTTGGCTCATTGATCGGACATCCCCGGAACGAGAAAATTAAAAATGACAGTTAGCCAAAAATAGTGGCGTTTGGAAATATTATCAAATTTTATATTCGGTTGTCCATTGACAAATGTACTTATATGTCCTCGTTTGTTTGGCTAAGGTTGGTGTGTATTTCGAACAGAAAGTACAGCCGAGAGGCTACTAGACGTCCTCCAACCTCTTTGTTGCTGAAAGATATTTGAAACGCCGTGCGCGAAGCGCACGGCACAGCCGAGAGGCTTGTACGTTGGTGGTTTCTTCGGGCAGCTCTATCTAATCTCTCTGGCTCTGAGATCCTTATGCAACGCAAGCTAAGTAAAGCGCGAAGCGCACGGCACAGCCGAGAGGCTTGTACGTTGGTGGTTTCTTCGGGCAGCTCTATCTAATCTCTCTGACTCTGAGATCCTTATGCAACGCAAGCTAAGTAAGGGAAGCAATCGTTAGCCTTATGACACTTGGATTGTTGGCTCATTGATCGGACATCCCCGGAACGAGAAAATTAAAAATGACAGTTAGCCAAAAATAGTGGCGTTTGGAAATATTATCAAATTTTATATTCGGTTGTCCATTGACAAATGTACTTATATGTCCTCGTTTGTTTGGCTAAGGTTGGTGTGTATTTCGAACAGAAAGTACAGCCGAGAGGCTACTAGACGTCCTCCAACCTCTTTGTTGCTGAAAGATATTTGAAACGCCGTGCGCGAAGCGCACGGCACAGCCGAGAGGCTTGTACGTTGGTGGTTTCTTCGGGCAGCTCTATCTAATCTCTCTGGCTCTGAGATCCTTATGCAACGCAAGCTAAGTAAAGCGCGAAGCGCACGGCACAGCCGAGAGGCTTGTACGTTGGTGGTTTCTTCGGGCAGCTCTATCTAATCTCTCTGACTCTGAGATCCTTATGCAACGCAAGCTAAGTAAGGGAAGCAATCGTTAGCCTTATGACACTTGGATTGTTGGCTCATTGATCGGACATCCCCGGAACGAGAAAATTAAAAATGACAGTTAGCCAAAAATAGTGGCGTTTGGAAATATTATCAAATTTTATATTCGGTTGTCCATTGACAAATGTACTTATATGTCCTCGTTTGTTTGGCTAAGGTTGGTGTGTATTTCGAACAGAAAGTACAGCCGAGAGGCTACTAGACGTCCTCCAACCTCTTTGTTGCTGAAAGATATTTGAAACGCCGTGCGCGAAGCGCACGGCACAGCCGAGAGGCTTGTACGTTGGTGGTTTCTTCGGGCAGCTCTATCTAATCTCTCTGGCTCTGAGATCCTTATGCAACGCAAGCTAAGTAAAGCGCGAAGCGCACGGCACAGCCGAGAGGCTTGTACGTTGGTGGTTTCTTCGGGCAGCTCTATCTAATCTCTCTGACTCTGAGATCCTTATGCAACGCAAGCTAAGTAAGGGAAGCAATCGTTAGCCTTATGACACTTGGATTGTTGGCTCATTGATCGGACATCCCCGGAACGAGAAAATTAAAAATGACAGTTAGCCAAAAATAGTGGCGTTTGGAAATATTATCAAATTTTATATTCGGTTGTCCATTGACAAATGTACTTATATGTCCTCGTTTGTTTGGCTAAGGTTGGTGTGTATTTCGAACAGAAAGTACAGCCGAGAGGCTACTAGACGTCCTCCAACCTCTTTGTTGCTGAAAGATATTTGAAACGCCGTGCGCGAAGCGCACGGCACAGCCGAGAGGCTTGTACGTTGGTGGTTTCTTCGGGCAGCTCTATCTAATCTCTCTGGCTCTGAGATCCTTATGCAACGCAAGCTAAGTAAAGCGCGAAGCGCACGGCACAGCCGAGAGGCTTGTACGTTGGTGGTTTCTTCGGGCAGCTCTATCTAATCTCTCTGACTCTGAGATCCTTATGCAACGCAAGCTAAGTAAGGGAAGCAATCGTTAGCCTTATGACACTTGGATTGTTGGCTCATTGATCGGACATCCCCGGAACGAGAAAATTAAAAATGACAGTTAGCCAAAAATAGTGGCGTTTGGAAATATTATCAAATTTTATATTCGGTTGTCCATTGACAAATGTACTTATATGTCCTCGTTTGTTTGGCTAAGGTTGGTGTGTATTTCGAACAGAAAGTAAGCAAGCATTAGAACTAGATTTAGAGGCGAATATGGTCGGGTAATGGCGACTGAATTGATGTCAACGGCCATACCACATAGAACTCACCCGGTCTCGTCAGCTCCCGGAAGTTAAGCTATGTCGGGTCCCGTTAGTACTTGGATGGGTGACCGCTTGGGAATACGGGATGCTGTTGGCATGGTGTAATTTTATTTTTGCTCCCCAAGTTAGATGAGACATGGAATATAATGTATTCTTTAGGTATTAGTTGAAAAGGGTATTGCTGGGACTTTGATTAATGATACCATATATTGTAGAACGCATGTTTGTTTGATCTCGGTAGTTTTAACGACAAAAAAAAAGATAGAGGTTTGGCTATTTTGTTGAGGCTGTTGCATGACGCCCACTCACTGGCACGATCCCACTACTGCCGAACACGGGAACTTTTGGCTGCTAGGTTTCCCTCCTGACCCACTACGCTCCTCCTTAGCTAACCTGCACCTACTAGATTCCTCTAGCAGATCCATGCTGATGTCAAGCTTAGTGCGGGCACCTGATCAACATGCGGTATCACGAAACAGGGCTCCTAAACTCAAGCCATCCACTCTACCAAGCCTCCCCGAAGCAGGATTATAGGTGCACGCCAAACACCCAGCTGATAAATGGGCTCTCAATCGATAATACATTACTGTAATAAATTGATTTGATGAGCACGCGGATTCTTTATTGTGTCCAAAATTGGTCTCGTCACTTGTTCTATAACTATTAAAGAGCTTCTCGGTGTTTCAATAAATGAACAAAATGCAAGACCTGACAATGTATGTACTGTGTGCGTCAAGTATTGCAAATCTCAATTTAATATTCCGAAATATCGATCTATGCACTGTAATTTACGCCAAAGCTCATTGATCGTACAAACCTTATTTAGAGTTCTGCAAAATAACATTGCATTTAAGATCATACTTCACAGGATCATTTCTGTAGTATATCTTGACTTGTTTCCCACCAGAAACTTGTCTCCTTTCAACCCACGATGACGAGTTAAGACGCTGGTTTCTGAGCGTGAAACAGGCTGTGAGTGTAGCTGTCTCGACAGCATCAAACACAGTCATTGAGGACCGTTTCCGTTAAATCCATGTGAAATAGCGGAAGGAAACTAGCGTGTTCAGAGTGGTTGAGATGATAAAACAAATTTAAATTCTTGAAAATCTAAAGAGATAAATCTTAATAATAATTCCAGGTATTCGTGTCCTTAAATCATCTGCTTGTATGGCAAAATAAATTGTGAAAGTGAGGTTGGTCAATTTGAGGATGTGTCATGACTTTATGATCGTATTGCATTCTTTTAGTTATTGTTATTTAATCATGATTAATTATCGTTCAGAGCTTTTGTCGTCAGGTGGCGTGGCAAAGCCATATTCTGAAAAAAAAGGACCTAGTGTGATAACGAGAGTAAAATTTGCAACGCCTTCAGCGTAAATTGTATCTCCCTTAATACAGTATGAGCATAATAAAACAAATGAAAATGAACTTTATAAGCATCAAGTGGTCGCGTCTGGAAAAATGAACAACTCAATATTTTATAGCATTTCTTGAATGTTTTGAGTGATATGAGTATTCTTCGTACACCACCGGAAATGTGTTGAACCTCAGTGGTTATTTTGGGCAGTAATCCTTGTAACATTATCGCTTCTCGGCCTTTTGGCTAAGATCAAAGTGTAGTATCTGTTCTTATTAGCTTAATATCTGATACGGGTTCAAATGGACCCCAGAATATTAAACTGATTTTTGGCATACGGTGGGAATACAGTGCTTGCACTGCTCCCGCCACGGGTTGACCCGGTATTGCAGTACCTCCGGGATCGGCTCACCCTCTATGAGGGAGAACATATTGAATAAAACAGAAATTGTCTTAGCACCGTATAATAAAAGACCATGTATAATTGCAAAACTGTCATGTAGACATGTTTGTAATTTTTTCTAATTGTATTTTTTTCGTAATATCAAGAAAAGCATAAAAAAATACGTACTTGATTGTGTTAACTAATTAGTACTGTTCATCTTTCGATGTGATGTTTTTTTTTAAAATATGAAGATGCGTGTATTTTCATATGAAAAGTCGATTTTCTTATTTTCTTATTTGCCAATTGGACGACCAAATGAAAAAAAACAAGCAATTTGTTTCTTGAAAAGTATTTGCAAAGATCAAGACCATGAAATAAATACTGAGCTTTATTTACTATATTTTGCTCGAGTTCGTAATTCAAGTCGATGAAAGAAAGTGGGTGGTATTCTCTAAACGTCAGTCAAATACTTGAACACTCTTTGTCAATATTGTTCTGCTGTATACAAAGTATTAAACAAAGTGAAAAAGCATCCACAATCATACTTACCTGGCTCAGAGGCAACCATGATCACCAAGGTGGTTCCTCCAGGGCGAGGCCTTTCCATTGCACTAAGGATGGGCTGACCCTTGCGATTAATCCAAATGTGATTAACTCGGGAGTACAATTTTTGGTAGTGGGGGACTGCGTTCGCGCCGTTCCCTGAACACACTATAAATGTAAGAAAAATTCTTGTCATCTGCCGGAAGTTGAACTAAATCTGGTCCCGTTAGTAAACGGTAGGGTTGACCGCTTGGGAATACGCGAAGCATCAGATTTTCTTTCTGGGAAGAAACAACAAAGTAATGAAATTCATGTTTAGCTACTTTAATATAAATCATCATGGCCAATGGATTGGCCGTGATCGTCTAGTGGTTAGGACCCTACGTTGTGGTACCTACTAGATATGAATCCGTAGTAACCCAGGTTCGAATCCTGGTCACGGCACTGAAAACTGATTTTTCACGTCAACACGCAGATTAACTATAAATTTTGTTTGGTTGGAAAGTAATGCTCGCTCACTTCAATAGTTCATAATGTGAAAAACAATTTGGAATGAAAACCTGAAATTCCCCCTCCCTTTTTTTGTGTGTGCAGGAAGTTGTTGAAATGTATGGAAGAAAAATACACATTTACAGAATTTCAAGTATTTGACCCGATATTAAGACAAAAATTATTTCATGTATGTAATGAACTGTCCCCTGTTGGTATTAGTCCAATGGGAGATGGAAATTAAAATTTGCCTAGGGTAATCTAAATGAATATTTCTGAACGAAATTGTTGGTCCAACACGTCCAAGCAGAACGAATTCAGCAAATGCTTAAGTAGACTTGCTTTTCTGATTATAATTTAGCTTTGCGCAGTGGCAATATCATAACCAATGAGGGTCTCCCGAGGTGTGATTATTGCTAGTTGAAAACTTTAACCAATACCCCGCCACGATGAAGTGAAATAATCTTTGTCGTCGGCAATTTTTGATAGCTCCATCAGGAGCATTTCAGCGTACAAGAAAAAAAAAATTACAGTCAGTTAGAAAAATTGGAGTGTTGCATAGTGTGTTTATAACATTAAACGGTGAAAGTGAAATCGTATAAGTGATTTTTGTTTCCATTTAGTTGGTATTGCACGTCAGACAAGGCTGATTAATTCGTTCGCTGAAGGCCATTAATATCAGTCAGTTGGAACATTGTGAACACGGGGAAAATATTTGAAAAGGTGATTCCAAATGACAAGGTGAAAAGATTCCACCATGTTTAAAGGGGAAGTTCAATAAATTGTTAACCGCTGTAGGGTGAATGTCGGGGTAAACATCTGATCCCACCACCTACGTGTTGGGCTTGTACCATAAAGATCGTTCATTTTTTTCAAAAATAACACTGCGCACAACTGTTTCGTTCAAAAACATGTTAACGAGCTTTATACATGATATTTACTTTAAAATAACTGTACCCATTGATAAAGAATTGCACAAGGATTTTGATATGTAAACGCATGTTTCGAAAAAAAACCTTACAAGCGCACTTCAAAATTTTGAAATGAATATAAATACAAGGCATACCACTGTTATTTACTCTGGTTTCTAATCAATACCCGGATAAATCTTTCGCCTTTTACTAAAGATTTCCGTGGTTAGGAGCATTGATGAGTCTATATGACTTATTTTTTTAACGCCCGGTCTTCTGATTGGGCACTTTGAATAAATGAAAAATTAAAAACGTCTGTATGCGGAAACAAAGATATTCTACTACTACATACTGACAACATTTGTAAAATGACAAACTGATAGTTTTTCGGTGGTTTTGGTAAGATTAGTGTGTATTTCAAAAAGATAAATCTCAAGCACAAGTAATAGATTAGAGGCGAATATGGTCGGGTAATTGCGTCTAGTTTAATGTCAACGGCCATACCACATAGAACTCACCCGGTCTCGTCAGCTCCCGGAAGTTAAGCTATGTCGGGTCCCGTTAGTACTTGGATGGGTGACCGCTTGGGAATACGGGATGCTGTTGGCATGGAATTATTTTATTTTTGTGAATCCAATTGAATTGAAGTGCTTCCCAAGATGGGTGATACTACATGGACTACAATGTATTATTTTGGCATTAGTTGAAAATGGAAGGAACGTATTTTTTACTGGATATTGCCTACTAGACGTCCTCCAACCTCTTTGTTGCTGAAAGATATTTGAAACGCCGTGCGCGAAGCGCACGGCACAGCCGAGAGGCTACTAGACGTCCTCCAACCTCTTTGTTGCTGAAAGATATTTGAAACGCCGTGCGCGAAGCGCACGGCACAGCCGAGAGGCTTGTACGTTGGTGGTTTCTTCGGGCAGCTCTATCTAATCTCTCTGGCTCTGAGATCCTTATGCAACGCAAGCTAAGTAAAGCGCGAAGCGCACGGCACAGCCGAGAGGCTTGTACGTTGGTGGTTTCTTCGGGCAGCTCTATCTAATCTCTCTGACTCTGAGATCCTTATGCAACGCAAGCTAAGTAAGGGAAGCAATCGTTAGCCTTATGACACTTGGATTGTTGGCTCATTGATCGGACATCCCCGGAACGAGAAAATTAAAAATGACAGTTAGCCAAAAATAGTGGCGTTTGGAAATATTATCAAATTTTATATTCGGTTGTCCATTGACAAATGTACTTATATGTCCTCGTTTGTTTGGCTAAGGTTGGTGTGTATTTCGAACAGAAAGTAAGCAAGCATTAGAACTAGATTTAGAGGCGAATATGGTCGGGTAATGGCGACTGAATTGATGTCAACGGCCATACCACATAGAACTCACCCGGTCTCGTCAGCTCCCGGAAGTTAAGCTATGTCGGGTCCCGTTAGTACTTGGATGGGTGACCGCTTGGGAATACGGGATGCTGTTGGCATGGTGTAATTTTATTTTTGCTCCCCAAGTTAGATGAGACATGGAATATAATGTATTCTTTAGGTATTAGTTGAAAAGGGTATTGCTGGGACTTTGATTAATGATACCATATATTGTAGAACGCATGTTTGTTTGATCTCGGTAGTTTTAACGACAAAAAAAAAGATAGAGGTTTGGCTATTTTGTTGAGGCTGTTGCATGACGCCCACTCACTGGCACGATCCCACTACTGCCGAACACGGGAACTTTTGGCTGCTAGGTTTCCCTCCTGACCCACTACGCTCCTCCTTAGCTAACCTGCACCTACTAGATTCCTCTAGCAGATCCATGCTGATGTCAAGCTTAGTGCGGGCACCTGATCAACATGCGGTATCACGAAACAGGGCTCCTAAACTCAAGCCATCCACTCTACCAAGCCTCCCCGAAGCAGGATTATAGGTGCACGCCAAACACCCAGCTGATAAATGGGCTCTCAATCGATAATACATTACTGTAATAAATTGATTTGATGAGCACGCGGATTCTTTATTGTGTCCAAAATTGGTCTCGTCACTTGTTCTATAACTATTAAAGAGCTTCTCGGTGTTTCAATAAATGAACAAAATGCAAGACCTGACAATGTATGTACTGTGTGCGTCAAGTATTGCAAATCTCAATTTAATATTCCGAAATATCGATCTATGCACTGTAATTTACGCCAAAGCTCATTGATCGTACAAACCTTATTTAGAGTTCTGCAAAATAACATTGCATTTAAGATCATACTTCACAGGATCATTTCTGTAGTATATCTTGACTTGTTTCCCACCAGAAACCAACACGGAACTGGTGAGCTAGCTCAAACGCTCGTCCTCAAAATGCGCTCTCAGGTTAGTAGGGAAAAACGAGTGCTGCCGCGGTGGCCAATTTGTCGTTCCAGATTTGTTGATTTCGGCGGCCATTTTGTTTTTTCTTAAATAGGCCCGTATATTTTTACTTTATTTTCTTATTAATTATCAATATTTGAGCTTTTTTATGGTGTTTTTCGTGCTTAGCTTTTAAATTAACCCTATGTTTATCTATTTCCAGTCATTTTGTCTTAATATTGTTACCAGATTTCTTTCTCTCTCTTGCCTAGGAACTGTCAAAATGGTTAATTCGTTATTTTAAGATATATTTATCATATTAAGTAACTCAGTTTATTACAGGTGAGATTTCCTTCAGTAACCTGCTTTTTTTCCCATCAAAATACCCCCATTTGTTTGTAAAATATCAATTATGGGGTATGGCTTGGTCAGTTCGCTAAGTTGTTCCTTGCATTTTACATTCTGTCTATAGGTAGTTTGCAGCCATTCAATTTTATTAACCATTATCTATTATTATTTATCCAGGGACCCTTTTTCTGAAGAAATTACCAGTATTATTGGTTATCAGTTGGATTTTCTTCATCGTGAACTATGAAGGCTAGAATGAGAACATGTAAGTTGTTTTTCTTTTATTGGAATAGCTTCCATTGTATTTCAATTAATTTAAATGTGTTCTTTGATAGGTTCCTGTGTTAAGCAACCTCATACAGATTCAGATTCAGTTTTATATTCTTAGTTTAGTTAAAATTTTCCTTCGCTCTGAAGCATAGGGTAAAATGGAGTTTTGTTAATTTGAACTTAAATTTGAATTGTTTTAAGTGGATCTCAATTAATTATTATGTTTTGTTTCATATTTTATTTGTAAACAGTCTAAATTTTGCAAATTCAATTTATTTGAAAATACAATTTAATTTTTTTAATTTGGATACTGTTTAGTACTTTTTGCAGACGCATCTTTCTGTTTACATTTTTCAGTTCGGCTGTCCCCACTGTCAACTGTAATATATTGCGTGTTTTATTTTAGTTTGTAATTTAATAGTGTTTTATGTTTTTAATTCTAGAGTAGCTATTGAATTAGTTTAATTGGAAATATGGAACGTAAAGGTTGTGATTTAAGAAGCGAAGAACAAAAGGCTCGAGTTAAGAAGTACAATGACAGTCGAAGAAAAGGTTTGTGTTTTTTAGACAAATGAAATATTTCAAATGTTAAATTTGCTTTATTTAAGGAATGAAATCTTTCGGACTATTTGCTAGTGGTGCGGATAACTCAGGAGACGGTTCTAAACAGAAAAGTTCTGAACTTGTTGCTCAAAGTAGGAATAAGCGAAAGAGAGATGGTAAACTTGATTGTTTTATTCTTTGTATATCTTATTCCAAAACTACTTTATTGTTCTACTTTGATTGTTTTAGAAAGTTTTTATCGGTGGCCAGATATCCATGATCAACCAGCTGATTCATGTGATTTTGAACCAGATTTCAACCAAACTGTACCCCGTAAGAGCAGTTTTTAAATGTTTGTAGTATTATCATATTAATTTCTTTTCGTGTCCATAGAATTCCTGCAAAGTGCTCTTGAAAGTTTTTCTCTCTTAGAGCAAAATACTGGACTGTCTAGTGAAATCATGAAATTAGCTAATGACCGTCTTGACAAAATGAAGAAGGATAAAAGAGCAGTGAAAAGAAACAAAGAATGTTTAGATGAAGCTTGGTTAGAAATGGAACAAGAGGTCTTCTCTGCATTTGTTTGTTCAAAAGCCTGTTTGAAAAAAGAATGTGAATCCTGCTTTGAGAAACACGAAATCCTGATTAAGTGTTATCACTGTAAAAAGCATTTATGTGCTCGATGTGATTTAGTTCCTCACTTAAATAGTCCTTTTCATCAAAGAATAGTTTTTTTTATTGATTTCACATCAAAACATCTGTTGTCTCATGAATTTATAGATCCCAAAAGTGGAGTTGTTTTTCAGAAAGGTATTATTTATTCTATGGATTGATGACATTTATTTTTAATAATTATATTATTTAAAACATTATCAGAAATAGCTGTTCCTGTTTTTAGTCGAAATTCCTGCAAAAATTGTAATCAGACTGGAACTGTTTCCTCCCTAGCGGGATCTAAACCATGTATTGTGGTCACTATGGATGGTAATCGCCCAAACACTTGCAATTTACATAAATCTGTGGAGGAATAATTTATAATTTTCATTACAGGAAGATTTGATTTGTACGAATCAGTATTTCAGTGTAAAAGTTGTGATTCAATTTACCCTGCAGAAATTCAAGACTACATTGCGTCTGGTTACTTTCCTGGAAACCCCAAAAGAACGAATTTTTTTATTTCTTCTGATCTCTCAGAGTTTTGGTTTCATCTCAAGTATTTAACACCTGGTACCTCCGAACAAAAATTTCTTGAAACATTATCTGCCAAATCACTCAAGGCAGGAAGGGTAAGACTGAATCAAAATCTATGTATTTTTATTGATAATTTTTTTAAATTTTTATCATATTGAAATACTAGAATGGTACAATAAATACTCCGCTTTTTAACAAAGCCGTGAAGGCTTATGAATATATCAGTCACTTAGTTGATACCAAAATTTGTAAAATGGAGAAACGGCGATGCAGATCTTGCACTCCATTTCAATTGTCGTGCCATCCTGATGGCGATCACAAGTTAATCAAAAGAAGACGCCTCAATGAGTATTAATTAAAAGGTTATAGTGTTATCATTATAAAAAATATTTTAAACGTTTTTCTCTTTAGACGAGTTAAAAGGTCATGGTACGGCGATGCCATAATTATGCGGGATGAAGACTTTGATGTCTTAAACAAAAAAATCAACAGTTATAAACCGCAAGTATGGTACTATAGAATATTTATATTTTTTCTCTATACTGTATTCTATTTACGTGATTTCAGGGGAAAAATACAATAGGAGCTCAAAAATGTGGAAACTCGCAGTTTGAGGCTGCCCGAGAAGTTTCGAAACGATTTAAGGGGTTAGAGGTAACCGGCAACGTAATGACGTCCTGTGGGCATGGCGTAATTCAGTGCTCAATTGACATGCACGAAGGGGAAACCTTCCGTCATACCTTTGCATCTCATGTTAAAGTGCACTCACTGAAAAACCAAAAACAGCATAAGAATTTAAATATTACTGAAACCGAAAAGAACACTGAAGATGAATCTGCAAACACCGTTTTTTTTGGACCAAAATTTTTTGTCAACGACGTCGTGTGTCAATACTGGCCATTCGCGATCAAGATGGGAGAGCTATCAGAGGCCTACTCATATCTTACTTCTGATATGGTCCCTTTCCTCTCTCGGCTACACGGCCAAGCGCATAGCTGGCCATGCCAAGTATTGAAATTTATTAGAAAAAGATAATTTTATATTAATTATTTCGTTTGTCGTTACAGATCCTACATTTTGGTCATTGGAGAGATGGATCAGCTGGAACTTTAGGAGAAGAACAGGAACAAGTATTTTCTACTTTTTCAAGCTATAGTAATTCAACAAAAACAATGGGAGCAGCAAGTATGGAGTGGTTTTTATTGTTTTCATTATTTATATATGACAGTTCGAATTATTAATCAGACAGACGAGATTTTTTAACCGGAGCAATGTTTTATTGGAACGGCAGAAAAGAAAAAGGAATGGCTCGTACTCTCACTAGACGAATGCTGATTGTATAACAACTAGTAATGTTATCGATTTAATATTCGTAAATTAACACTTAACATCTTTAGGCTATATATAGAGTTCAGTTTTATCATGAAAGACTGAACAAATTACTATCAGCGAAAAAAATGAAATTGTCTGAATTACCTGTAATTCAAGCTTCGTTGGAAGAAGAGGCCCGTGTTGCACGAGGTAACTGAAAAGTCTGAAGTATATAACACTTATTTTCTTCGTTTCTAAAACTTCTTTGAATTTAGAGAAAGAGAAGATCGTCAAATTAAAGTGGGATTACCTATCGGAGTTAAAAAGTGAACTGGAACGAATTCACTTCCAACACGTAACTTTGCACGACAGAATTTCGAGTGTGGCAGGTAATAAGGTCCTTAAGGTGAAATGTAAGTAATTGTATACTAATTACCCTTTTTGTTTTTCTAGTTTCTTGCAAATGGCGAACTAAACTTAGACGAAAGCAAACTTTATTAAAAGCGAAAGCTGTTACAGTAATGAACGACATAAACGACCTGGCTAACGTTATGGTGACCGAGCAAAATTTCTTGGATGGCGTTTTTCCGTGGGATTCTAACCAAAACGGTAATTTAATTCAAATGCGATAAAAAATAAGTTGCTATAACTTCTTCATTTTAGTTTCGTTCAAGGATAACTTCAAATTAGTTGATTGTTGGATGCTGTACAAACGAAACACAGAACAGATTCTTCAATGCAAACTAGAAATGTCACAATTCATCACAACAATCAGTGAAGATATTTTGTCGATGCAACATGAAATAAGAAACTACAACTCGACGGATGAATTCTCTTTCTCTGTAAGGAACTGCCCAATGAATATTTCTGTATTTCAACAATCTGAAATAGTCATCAAAATGCAAGAAGTGAAACGTCTCGAAATGTTATTGTCAGACTCGCTCGCCTTAAAACAATACTTTTATGAAGAAAATTTAGATGATGATGATTTGGTTTTCGAAGATGATTGTATGGATGATTATATTGCTGATGGTGATGGTATTGACAAAGATGATTTATGTGATGAAATTGAATGTTCCTCCGACGATGAATTTTAAATACATGAGATGATTCGTGTTTTGATTGAACAATCTTTCACAGTATTATTAATAGTTTGAAAAGACAAATTTAAAGCCTACCTATTCAAAAATTGGTTATAAGATATCTTCTTTCTAATGTGAATTTATAGTACATTTTTTGCGGTCATCAACGAATATACGCAAGAAAAATTTTTGCGGTCATCAACGAATACACGCAAGGAGAAGTAAACGTAGAAGCCATGAAATAATAATGTAGCATATTACCAGGTTTATTGTCAAATTTTAAGTTTTGCGCATTATTTAAAATATTGCTTATTTGCTATAAGAATAAAAGCAAACTTTTTAATGTTGATGAAATGTATTTCTAAGAAAATGTGAATTGCGGAAGATGAATAATGTTAAGATAAATGAAGGAACCATCAAACCATAATGTACGAACAGGTATATTAACAAATTCAAATGTTGTGCGTAAAGCACTATCTCACATTACACTTTTCAAAATTACGGACACATCGTATCGTGTATCAAAATTAAATAACATAACTGAATATCTCTCATTATAGGAAGCTTTCGTTTCGGTAAAATTACAAATGAAATTATGAAACTCAATTCTCTTTTCCGTTTTATTGTTATTTTCACTTATGCGCTGGAGTAAAAACATAAACTAATGCTACTAAAGCTTTCTTACTTTTTCTAATGAAATTTTTTAAGTAAAAATGAACATGAATTTTAACAATTATTGATTCCCGTAAAATATAATCTAGTTGGAATACAACATTCGGTCACAATTGAAAAAATTGTTTATAGAAAAGGGGACGAGGTTCAAGCGCCAGATACATTTTTTTTGTGGAGATCATCGAAACGTTATTATGAAATGAATGCTAGCGCACCATATTTGGAAGAAAGTCTTATACATTATCCATGTATGTAAATTCCTATTATTTTTACAATGTTTTTAGAATCATGCTGAATAGAGGGAGTATTTTCACTATTTTGCGTGGAAGCGTACAGCATAAGCGTCAGCGTTAAAAATCGCCTGGCGTATTACAGGTAGATGCATAGAAAATGGACGGTATTTTACTTCAAATTTGGATTCAGCGTTGAATTTCGAGTATAAGGTGCTAATTTCATAATTTTTTTCTGGAATTTGTCGTTTGCGTCAAAAAATTTTTCGCAAAAAAGGTCGCCTAGATCATGTAAGCGAGTTGCTTCGTTTTGGTTCTACAAAAAAATTGGTCGAAAACGAATAACTCTCGCAGGCTACCTATAAAAATGATGAGATTTACACTACGTACTCAACTTTTTACACTAAATTCAATAATGATCTCTAAAACAGTATATTTTATATGCGTGCACTTTAATTCTTACAAAACAATTTTATCACGATCACGCATATAATTCTATGTAGGCTAACGCTAATAACATAACATTATTGCACTTAAAGTCAACTTTTCACGCGGTATCGGAATATGGATTCAAAACAGTGTATGTGCTGCTCAAATCTAACTTAATCAGTTCTTTGTTTTTTACTTTAAAAAACTTCAATCAGGTTAACTAATTTTGACTAATTTTCAAAATAAATGATACTGTACTTTACATATGCAGTATAATTAGGAAAACAGTAAACATGAATCCATAAATGACACAAAGATTTTATTTCGTTTCAAGATTACAATACATTAATTTAAAAAACACGTTGCGCAATGACGACAATATTCATCCGACACAAATATTCACTTTTTCTGTGTACTTGATGGAGGAGAGCAGCTGTCATCTCTGGGTAGTTGGTTTTTCTTTAAAGGTGCATTAACAGATGTTTTCCTTCCTTTTTCTGGTGTACATAAGTATGAAAGTATGGAACAACTGGTATGTTTAATTTTTTTCTTTACAGGTGCACTTTGAACAGTTTCCGTTTCTTTTTCTGATGTACAATGAGAGAGTATGGCACAGCTGGTAGTAAGAGATTGATTGGTATTTTCCCCATTTTCAGGGTATTTGCGCTTTCTAGCAGCGGCAACAGCAGAAAATGCTTTATTTTTAGATCTAGATTTCTCTAAAGGTAAACCTCCATTAATACCTTCCGAACTTTCTGATTGGCAAGTTGGTTTCTGTTTGGTACGACGTGTCTCGCTAGGCGAATCCTTCGTTTTCTCAACTGACTTGAGTAAACTCTTAGCAGGAAATGAAAATTTGGTAGAAATATCACAGTTGATATTTGAGTGCGTATTTGCCTTTAAAGAAGGCACGAGGGAATTCGTAGATCTCACTGGGGAAACAATTTTCGGTTGACTTAGAGAGTCAAGTGCCATTGCTTCATCCTCAGAAAATTCAAATATGTCTAGAGGGTTTTCTAACAAAGATAGTGGGTTATCGTTTGCCAAATTTTCATCGTCAGTTACTATGGAGACAAGGGAAATTTCTTCGGAAGTTGTGATTTTAGTAATAGGCGTTTCACAAATTGAATCTTGTCCGTGAATGGGATCTTCATTGATTCGGTCCTTTACTAAACTGACTGAAAGATTGGACGAACAAATTTTCTGTGGGGTGTAAGACTGGGATGATGTGACATTATTTGGTGCTGATGGTAAACATGCAGAGCTTTTCGCAATCAAATTTGGAGGGGGAGAACAAGTAACTGGACCTTGAATTGGATTTGATTTTTTGTTCACCGGCTTTTTGGGTTTCACAGATGCTAACTTCTCATTCTTCTTTTTTCTCCTGTAGAAAGATAATAATATAATGAAAGCAATAGTTTTTCATTGAATAAATTCTTACTGTTCTTCCAGCAATTTCAGCCTTTTCACTGTAGCTGCCTTTTTTACAGCAATTGCAACTTCATTTCTTGCAATTTCTGTTGTATTTTTGTCATTTTCATCAATGACTGAATCCATGGTTTTCTTAGTAACATGTTTCTTTTCAGGTTTTTTCCCAGAATAAGGTCCTACATAAAGAAAAAAAAATATGTGGTTAAACGAGTTTTAATTTAAGTCTTGAAAGGTTCAATTTACCAATCCATGTTTTAGTAGCTGTATCTAATGTCGAGTAAACTTTTTCTCACAGCTTTGTGGAATACAAGAACCCATCAGCATGTTCTCCAAAAGATTCTAAAAATCTGGTTGGAATTTTTTTGTTCGGTGCTACATAGCATAAGATGGTTTGAACTTTCGCATGAATGCTGAGTTCTTCAGCCTAAAGAAATTCATAATTTTAATGATCAGAGAACGTAACGGTGTAAAACGCTTGTTATTAAAGTCAAAACTTACCAAATCCCGCATCTTTTTTATTTTCCTTTTGGTTGAAGCTGCAGAAAAAGGGCCTCTGATGGTAGGTATCTGTCTATCAGTAAAAGCACCCAAGCATAAGTGCATGGGTTTTTCATTACTTCCCACATTTGAATCTTCATTACTTTCTGACATATCATCTTCATTTTCATCCATATTTTGTTATAAAAACACTCAATTTAAAGAAAGGAATTTTTTAAAGAACAAATTTGTCCACGAGGAAAGCAAAATTGTGACACTGGCTTTAACTTCGTCTGTACAATAAACAATCGATTATCGATACGATATCAATAAACTACAAATGTTAACCGAAACTAATATTGTATGTAACATAAAAACTAACGACATTTCAGAAATGGATAATAAACTGTAATATTTTTCTTCAACTTATTTCATTCAATTAAAAGAACTATTTCAAACAACTTTTCCTAAAACAGTTTTGAAGGTATTTAACTTACAATTTTGTCAAATTTAGTTTAAAATATCAAATTAAAGTATAATAAATTCATAACCAATTCTTTTTTTCCATAAAGCCTTCAAACATTTCAACTTGATTCTTGCCATTGTGAACCAAGCATCGTGTGAAACATGAAACAAATCCACAGCTTGACCACAAGTCTCTGAAAACTGAGAAAAACATTCTGAAAAATATAAAAGTAGACCAAAAATGATTTAGAAGAAGATAGGAAAAATATTAGATTTACCATTTCTTTTACGATTCTTACTTTTAGCCACAGAAATTAGTCCAGTCTTTTGTTCTAAGAGAGAAAAACTTTCAGGAGCACTTTGCAGGAATTCTAGGGACACGAAAAGAAATTAATATGATAATACTACAAACATTTAAAAACTGCTCTTACGGGGTACAGTTTGGTTTAAATCTGGTTCAAAATCAAATGAATCAGCTGGTTGATCATGGATATCTGGCCACCGATAAAAACTTTCTAAAACAATCAAAGTAGAATAATAAAGTAGTTTTGGAATAAGATACACAAAGAATAAAAAAATCAAGGTTACCATCTCTCTCAAAATCTCTCTAAAAAACGCAGCATATAACAGTTGACAGTGGGGACAGCCGAACTGAAAAATGTAAACAAGTATAGAAAGATGCGTCTGCAAAAAGTACTAAACAGTATCCAAATTAAAAAAATTAAATTGTATTTTCAAATAAATTGAATTTGCAAAATTTAGACTGTTTACAAATAAAATATGAAACAAAACATAATAATTAATTGAGATCCACTTAAAACAATTCAAATTTAAGTTCAAATTAACAAAACTCCATTTTACCCTATGCTTCAGAGCGAAGGAAAATTTTAACTAAACTAAGAATATAAAACTGAATCTGAATCTGTATGAGGTTGCTTGACACAGGAACCTATCAAAGAACACATTTAAATTAATTGAAATACAATGGAAGCTATTCCAATAAAAGAAAAACAACTTACATGTTCTCATTCTAGCCTTCATAGTTCACGATGAAGAAAATCCAACTGATAACCAATAATACTGGTAATTTCTTCAGAAAAAGGGTCCCTGGATAAATAATAATAGATAATGGTTAATAAAATTGAATGGCTGCAAACTACCTATAGACAGAATGTAAAATGCAAGGAACAACTTAGCGAACTGACCAAGCCATACCCCATAATTGATATTTTACAAACAAATGGGGGTATTTTGATGGGAAAAAAAGCAGGTTACTGAAGGAAATCTCACCTGTAATAAACTGAGTTACTTAATATGATAAATATATCTTAAAATAACGAATTAACCATTTTGACAGTTCCTAGGCAAGAGAGAGAAAGAAATCTGGTAACAATATTAAGACAAAATGACTGGAAATAGATAAACATAGGGTTAATTTAAAAGCTAAGCACGAAAAACACCATAAAAAAGCTCAAATATTGATAATTAATAAGAAAATAAAGTAAAAATATACGGGCCTATTTAAGAAAAAACAAAATGGCCGCCGAAATCAACAAATCTGGAACGACAAATTGGCCACCGCGGCAGCACTCGTTTTTCCCTACTAACCTGAGAGCGCATTTTGAGGACGAGCGTTTGAGCTAGCTCACCAGTTCCGTGTTGCCAGAAACTTGTCTCCTTTCAACCCACGATGACGAGTTAAGACGCTGGTTTCTGAGCGTGAAACAGGCTGTGAGTGTAGCTGTCTCGACAGCATCAAACACAGTCATTGAGGACCGTTTCCGTTAAATCCATGTGAAATAGCGGAAGGAAACTAGCGTGTTCAGAGTGGTTGAGATGATAAAACAAATTTAAATTCTTGAAAATCTAAAGAGATAAATCTTAATAATAATTCCAGGTATTCGTGTCCTTAAATCATCTGCTTGTATGGCAAAATAAATTGTGAAAGTGAGGTTGGTCAATTTGAGGATGTGTCATGACTTTATGATCGTATTGCATTCTTTTAGTTATTGTTATTTAATCATGATTAATTATCGTTCAGAGCTTTTGTCGTCAGGTGGCGTGGCAAAGCCATATTCTGAAAAAAAAGGACCTAGTGTGATAACGAGAGTAAAATTTGCAACGCCTTCAGCGTAAATTGTATCTCCCTTAATACAGTATGAGCATAATAAAACAAATGAAAATGAACTTTATAAGCATCAAGTGGTCGCGTCTGGAAAAATGAACAACTCAATATTTTATAGCATTTCTTGAATGTTTTGAGTGATATGAGTATTCTTCGTACACCACCGGAAATGTGTTGAACCTCAGTGGTTATTTTGGGCAGTAATCCTTGTAACATTATCGCTTCTCGGCCTTTTGGCTAAGATCAAAGTGTAGTATCTGTTCTTATCAGCTTAATATCTGATACGGGTTCAAATGGACCCCAGAATATTAAACTGATTTTTGGCATACGGTGGGAATACAGTGCTTGCACTGCTCCCGCCACGGGTTGACCCGGTATTGCAGTACCTCCGGGATCGGCTCACCCTCTATGAGGGAGAACATATTGAATAAAACAGAAATTGTCTTAGCACCGTATAATAAAAGACCATGTATAATTGCAAAACTGTCATGTAGACATGTTTGTAATTTTTTCTAATTGTATTTTTTTCGTAATATCAAGAAAAGCATAAAAAAATACGTACTTGATTGTGTTAACTAATTAGTACTGTTCATCTTTCGATGTGATGTTTTTTTTTAAAATATGAAGATGCGTGTATTTTCATATGAAAAGTCGATTTTCTTATTTTCTTATTTGCCAATTGGACGACCAAATGAAAAAAAACAAGCAATTTGTTTCTTGAAAAGTATTTGCAAAGATCAAGACCATGAAATAAATACTGAGCTTTATTTACTATATTTTGCTCGAGTTCGTAATTCAAGTCGATGAAAGAAAGTGGGTGGTATTCTCTAAACGTCAGTCAAATACTTGAACACTCTTTGTCAATATTGTTCTGCTGTATACAAAGTATTAAACAAAGTGAAAAAGCATCCACAATCATACTTACCTGGCTCAGAGGCAACCATGATCACCAAGGTGGTTCCTCCAGGGCGAGGCCTTTCCATTGCACTAAGGATGGGCTGACCCTTGCGATTAATCCAAATGTGATTAACTCGGGAGTACAATTTTTGGTAGTGGGGGACTGCGTTCGCGCCGTTCCCTGAACACACTATAAATGTAAGAAAAATTCTTGTCATCTGCCGGAAGTTGAACTAAATCTGGTCCCGTTAGTAAACGGTAGGGTTGACCGCTTGGGAATACGCGAAGCATCAGATTTTCTTTCTGGGAAGAAACAACAAAGTAATGAAATTCATGTTTAGCTACTTTAATATAAATCATCATGGCCAATGGATTGGCCGTGATCGTCTAGTGGTTAGGACCCTACGTTGTGGTACCTACTAGATATGAATCCGTAGTAACCCAGGTTCGAATCCTGGTCACGGCACTGAAAACTGATTTTTCACGTCAACACGCAGATTAACTATAAATTTTGTTTGGTTGGAAAGTAATGCTCGCTCACTTCAATAGTTCATAATGTGAAAAACAATTTGGAATGAAAACCTGAAATTCCCCCTCCCTTTTTTTGTGTGTGCAGGAAGTTGTTGAAATGTATGGAAGAAAAATACACATTTACAGAATTTCAAGTATTTGACCCGATATTAAGACAAAAATTATTTCATGTATGTAATGAACTGTCCCCTGTTGGTATTAGTCCAATGGGAGATGGAAATTAAAATTTGCCTAGGGTAATCTAAATGAATATTTCTGAACGAAATTGTTGGTCCAACACGTCCAAGCAGAACGAATTCAGCAAATGCTTAAGTAGACTTGCTTTTCTGATTATAATTTAGCTTTGCGCAGTGGCAATATCATAACCAATGAGGGTCTCCCGAGGTGTGATTATTGCTAGTTGAAAACTTTAACCAATACCCCGCCACGATGAAGTGAAATAATCTTTGTCGTCGGCAATTTTTGATAGCTCCATCAGGAGCATTTCAGCGTACAAGAAAAAAAAAATTACAGTCAGTTAGAAAAATTGGAGTGTTGCATAGTGTGTTTATAACATTAAACGGTGAAAGTGAAATCGTATAAGTGATTTTTGTTTCCATTTAGTTGGTATTGCACGTCAGACAAGGCTGATTAATTCGTTCGCTGAAGGCCATTAATATCAGTCAGTTGGAACATTGTGAACACGGGGAAAATATTTGAAAAGGTGATTCCAAATGACAAGGTGAAAAGATTCCACCATGTTTAAAGGGGAAGTTCAATAAATTGTTAACCGCTGTAGGGTGAATGTCGGGGTAAACATCTGATCCCACCACCTACGTGTTGGGCTTGTACCATAAAGATCGTTCATTTTTTTCAAAAATAACACTGCGCACAACTGTTTCGTTCAAAAACATGTTAACGAGCTTTATACATGATATTTACTTTAAAATAACTGTACCCATTGATAAAGAATTGCACAAGGATTTTGATATGTAAACGCATGTTTCGAAAAAAAACCTTACAAGCGCACTTCAAAATTTTGAAATGAATATAAATACAAGGCATACCACTGTTATTTACTCTGGTTTCTAATCAATACCCGGATAAATCTTTCGCCTTTTACTAAAGATTTCCGTGGTTAGGAGCATTGATGAGTCTATATGACTTATTTTTTTAACGCCCGGTCTTCTGATTGGGCACTTTGAATAAATGAAAAATTAAAAACGTCTGTATGCGGAAACAAAGATATTCTACTACTACATACTGACAACATTTGTAAAATGACAAACTGATAGTTTTTCGGTGGTTTTGGTAAGATTAGTGTGTATTTCAAAAAGATAAATCTCAAGCACAAGTAATAGATTAGAGGCGAATATGGTCGGGTAATTGCGTCTAGTTTAATGTCAACGGCCATACCACATAGAACTCACCCGGTCTCGTCAGCTCCCGGAAGTTAAGCTATGTCGGGTCCCGTTAGTACTTGGATGGGTGACCGCTTGGGAATACGGGATGCTGTTGGCATGGAATTATTTTATTTTTGTGAATCCAATTGAATTGAAGTGCTTCCCAAGATGGGTGATACTACATGGACTACAATGTATTATTTTGGCATTAGTTGAAAATGGAAGGAACGTATTTTTTACTGGATATTGCCTACTAGACGTCCTCCAACCTCTTTGTTGCTGAAAGATATTTGAAACGCCGTGCGCGAAGCGCACGGCACAGCCGAGAGGCTACTAGACGTCCTCCAACCTCTTTGTTGCTGAAAGATATTTGAAACGCCGTGCGCGAAGCGCACGGCACAGCCGAGAGGCTTGTACGTTGGTGGTTTCTTCGGGCAGCTCTATCTAATCTCTCTGGCTCTGAGATCCTTATGCAACGCAAGCTAAGTAAAGCGCGAAGCGCACGGCACAGCCGAGAGGCTTGTACGTTGGTGGTTTCTTCGGGCAGCTCTATCTAATCTCTCTGACTCTGAGATCCTTATGCAACGCAAGCTAAGTAAGGGAAGCAATCGTTAGCCTTATGACACTTGGATTGTTGGCTCATTGATCGGACATCCCCGGAACGAGAAAATTAAAAATGACAGTTAGCCAAAAATAGTGGCGTTTGGAAATATTATCAAATTTTATATTCGGTTGTCCATTGACAAATGTACTTATATGTCCTCGTTTGTTTGGCTAAGGTTGGTGTGTATTTCGAACAGAAAGTAAGCAAGCATTAGAACTAGATTTAGAGGCGAATATGGTCGGGTAATGGCGACTGAATTGATGTCAACGGCCATACCACATAGAACTCACCCGGTCTCGTCAGCTCCCGGAAGTTAAGCTATGTCGGGTCCCGTTAGTACTTGGATGGGTGACCGCTTGGGAATACGGGATGCTGTTGGCATGGTGTAATTTTATTTTTGCTCCCCAAGTTAGATGAGACATGGAATATAATGTATTCTTTAGGTATTAGTTGAAAAGGGTATTGCTGGGACTTTGATTAATGATACCATATATTGTAGAACGCATGTTTGTTTGATCTCGGTAGTTTTAACGACAAAAAAAAAGATAGAGGTTTGGCTATTTTGTTGAGGCTGTTGCATGACGCCCACTCACTGGCACGATCCCACTACTGCCGAACACGGGAACTTTTGGCTGCTAGGTTTCCCTCCTGACCCACTACGCTCCTCCTTAGCTAACCTGCACCTACTAGATTCCTCTAGCAGATCCATGCTGATGTCAAGCTTAGTGCGGGCACCTGATCAACATGCGGTATCACGAAACAGGGCTCCTAAACTCAAGCCATCCACTCTACCAAGCCTCCCCGAAGCAGGATTATAGGTGCACGCCAAACACCCAGCTGATAAATGGGCTCTCAATCGATAATACATTACTGTAATAAATTGATTTGATGAGCACGCGGATTCTTTATTGTGTCCAAAATTGGTCTCGTCACTTGTTCTATAACTATTAAAGAGCTTCTCGGTGTTTCAATAAATGAACAAAATGCAAGACCTGACAATGTATGTACTGTGTGCGTCAAGTATTGCAAATCTCAATTTAATATTCCGAAATATCGATCTATGCACTGTAATTTACGCCAAAGCTCATTGATCGTACAAACCTTATTTAGAGTTCTGCAAAATAACATTGCATTTAAGATCATACTTCACAGGATCATTTCTGTAGTATATCTTGACTTGTTTCCCACCAGAAACTTGTCTCCTTTCAACCCACGATGACGAGTTAAGACGCTGGTTTCTGAGCGTGAAACAGGCTGTGAGTGTAGCTGTCTCGACAGCATCAAACACAGTCATTGAGGACCGTTTCCGTTAAATCCATGTGAAATAGCGGAAGGAAACTAGCGTGTTCAGAGTGGTTGAGATGATAAAACAAATTTAAATTCTTGAAAATCTAAAGAGATAAATCTTAATAATAATTCCAGGTATTCGTGTCCTTAAATCATCTGCTTGTATGGCAAAATAAATTGTGAAAGTGAGGTTGGTCAATTTGAGGATGTGTCATGACTTTATGATCGTATTGCATTCTTTTAGTTATTGTTATTTAATCATGATTAATTATCGTTCAGAGCTTTTGTCGTCAGGTGGCGTGGCAAAGCCATATTCTGAAAAAAAAGGACCTAGTGTGATAACGAGAGTAAAATTTGCAACGCCTTCAGCGTAAATTGTATCTCCCTTAATACAGTATGAGCATAATAAAACAAATGAAAATGAACTTTATAAGCATCAAGTGGTCGCGTCTGGAAAAATGAACAACTCAATATTTTATAGCATTTCTTGAATGTTTTGAGTGATATGAGTATTCTTCGTACACCACCGGAAATGTGTTGAACCTCAGTGGTTATTTTGGGCAGTAATCCTTGTAACATTATCGCTTCTCGGCTTTTTGGCTAAGATCAAAGTGTAGTATCTGTTCTTATCAGCTTAATATCTGATACGGGTTCAAATGGACCCCAGAATATTAAACTGATTTTTGGCATACGGTGGGAATACAGTGCTTGCACTGCTCCCGCCACGGGTTGACCCGGTATTGCAGTACCTCCGGGATCGGCTCACCCTCTATGAGGGAGAACATATTGAATAAAACAGAAATTGTCTTAGCACCGTATAATAAAAGACCATGTATAATTGCAAAACTGTCATGTAGACATGTTTGTAATTTTTTCTAATTGTATTTTTTTCGTAATATCAAGAAAAGCATAAAAAAATACGTACTTGATTGTGTTAACTAATTAGTACTGTTCATCTTTCGATGTGATGTTTTTTTTTAAAATATGAAGATGCGTGTATTTTCATATGAAAAGTCGATTTTCTTATTTTCTTATTTGCCAATTGGACGACCAAATGAAAAAAAACAAGCAATTTGTTTCTTGAAAAGTATTTGCAAAGATCAAGACCATGAAATAAATACTGAGCTTTATTTACTATATTTTGCTCGAGTTCGTAATTCAAGTCGATGAAAGAAAGTGGGTGGTATTCTCTAAACGTCAGTCAAATACTTGAACACTCTTTGTCAATATTGTTCTGCTGTATACAAAGTATTAAACAAAGTGAAAAAGCATCCACAATCATACTTACCTGGCTCAGAGGCAACCATGATCACCAAGGTGGTTCCTCCAGGGCGAGGCCTTTCCATTGCACTAAGGATGGGCTGACCCTTGCGATTAATCCAAATGTGATTAACTCGGGAGTACAATTTTTGGTAGTGGGGGACTGCGTTCGCGCCGTTCCCTGAACACACTATAAATGTAAGAAAAATTCTTGTCATCTGCCGGAAGTTGAACTAAATCTGGTCCCGTTAGTAAACGGTAGGGTTGACCGCTTGGGAATACGCGAAGCATCAGATTTTCTTTCTGGGAAGAAACAACAAAGTAATGAAATTCATGTTTAGCTACTTTAATATAAATCATCATGGCCAATGGATTGGCCGTGATCGTCTAGTGGTTAGGACCCTACGTTGTGGTACCTACTAGATATGAATCCGTAGTAACCCAGGTTCGAATCCTGGTCACGGCACTGAAAACTGATTTTTCACGTCAACACGCAGATTAACTATAAATTTTGTTTGGTTGGAAAGTAATGCTCGCTCACTTCAATAGTTCATAATGTGAAAAACAATTTGGAATGAAAACCTGAAATTCCCCCTCCCTTTTTTTGTGTGTGCAGGAAGTTGTTGAAATGTATGGAAGAAAAATACACATTTACAGAATTTCAAGTATTTGACCCGATATTAAGACAAAAATTATTTCATGTATGTAATGAACTGTCCCCTGTTGGTATTAGTCCAATGGGAGATGGAAATTAAAATTTGCCTAGGGTAATCTAAATGAATATTTCTGAACGAAATTGTTGGTCCAACACGTCCAAGCAGAACGAATTCAGCAAATGCTTAAGTAGACTTGCTTTTCTGATTATAATTTAGCTTTGCGCAGTGGCAATATCATAACCAATGAGGGTCTCCCGAGGTGTGATTATTGCTAGTTGAAAACTTTAACCAATACCCCGCCACGATGAAGTGAAATAATCTTTGTCGTCGGCAATTTTTGATAGCTCCATCAGGAGCATTTCAGCGTACAAGAAAAAAAAAATTACAGTCAGTTAGAAAAATTGGAGTGTTGCATAGTGTGTTTATAACATTAAACGGTGAAAGTGAAATCGTATAAGTGATTTTTGTTTCCATTTAGTTGGTATTGCACGTCAGACAAGGCTGATTAATTCGTTCGCTGAAGGCCATTAATATCAGTCAGTTGGAACATTGTGAACACGGGGAAAATATTTGAAAAGGTGATTCCAAATGACAAGGTGAAAAGATTCCACCATGTTTAAAGGGGAAGTTCAATAAATTGTTAACCGCTGTAGGGTGAATGTCGGGGTAAACATCTGATCCCACCACCTACGTGTTGGGCTTGTACCATAAAGATCGTTCATTTTTTTCAAAAATAACACTGCGCACAACTGTTTCGTTCAAAAACATGTTAACGAGCTTTATACATGATATTTACTTTAAAATAACTGTACCCATTGATAAAGAATTGCACAAGGATTTTGATATGTAAACGCATGTTTCGAAAAAAAACCTTACAAGCGCACTTCAAAATTTTGAAATGAATATAAATACAAGGCATACCACTGTTATTTACTCTGGTTTCTAATCAATACCCGGATAAATCTTTCGCCTTTTACTAAAGATTTCCGTGGTTAGGAGCATTGATGAGTCTATATGACTTATTTTTTTAACGCCCGGTCTTCTGATTGGGCACTTTGAATAAATGAAAAATTAAAAACGTCTGTATGCGGAAACAAAGATATTCTACTACTACATACTGACAACATTTGTAAAATGACAAACTGATAGTTTTTCGGTGGTTTTGGTAAGATTAGTGTGTATTTCAAAAAGATAAATCTCAAGCACAAGTAATAGATTAGAGGCGAATATGGTCGGGTAATTGCGTCTAGTTTAATGTCAACGGCCATACCACATAGAACTCACCCGGTCTCGTCAGCTCCCGGAAGTTAAGCTATGTCGGGTCCCGTTAGTACTTGGATGGGTGACCGCTTGGGAATACGGGATGCTGTTGGCATGGAATTATTTTATTTTTGTGAATCCAATTGAATTGAAGTGCTTCCCAAGATGGGTGATACTACATGGACTACAATGTATTATTTTGGCATTAGTTGAAAATGGAAGGAACGTATTTTTTACTGGATATTGCCTACTAGACGTCCTCCAACCTCTTTGTTGCTGAAAGATATTTGAAACGCCGTGCGCGAAGCGCACGGCACAGCCGAGAGGCTACTAGACGTCCTCCAACCTCTTTGTTGCTGAAAGATATTTGAAACGCCGTGCGCGAAGCGCACGGCACAGCCGAGAGGCTTGTACGTTGGTGGTTTCTTCGGGCAGCTCTATCTAATCTCTCTGGCTCTGAGATCCTTATGCAACGCAAGCTAAGTAAAGCGCGAAGCGCACGGCACAGCCGAGAGGCTTGTACGTTGGTGGTTTCTTCGGGCAGCTCTATCTAATCTCTCTGACTCTGAGATCCTTATGCAACGCAAGCTAAGTAAGGGAAGCAATCGTTAGCCTTATGACACTTGGATTGTTGGCTCATTGATCGGACATCCCCGGAACGAGAAAATTAAAAATGACAGTTAGCCAAAAATAGTGGCGTTTGGAAATATTATCAAATTTTATATTCGGTTGTCCATTGACAAATGTACTTATATGTCCTCGTTTGTTTGGCTAAGGTTGGTGTGTATTTCGAACAGAAAGTAAGCAAGCATTAGAACTAGATTTAGAGGCGAATATGGTCGGGTAATGGCGACTGAATTGATGTCAACGGCCATACCACATAGAACTCACCCGGTCTCGTCAGCTCCCGGAAGTTAAGCTATGTCGGGTCCCGTTAGTACTTGGATGGGTGACCGCTTGGGAATACGGGATGCTGTTGGCATGGTGTAATTTTATTTTTGCTCCCCAAGTTAGATGAGACATGGAATATAATGTATTCTTTAGGTATTAGTTGAAAAGGGTATTGCTGGGACTTTGATTAATGATACCATATATTGTAGAACGCATGTTTGTTTGATCTCGGTAGTTTTAACGACAAAAAAAAAGATAGAGGTTTGGCTATTTTGTTGAGGCTGTTGCATGACGCCCACTCACTGGCACGATCCCACTACTGCCGAACACGGGAACTTTTGGCTGCTAGGTTTCCCTCCTGACCCACTACGCTCCTCCTTAGCTAACCTGCACCTACTAGATTCCTCTAGCAGATCCATGCTGATGTCAAGCTTAGTGCGGGCACCTGATCAACATGCGGTATCACGAAACAGGGCTCCTAAACTCAAGCCATCCACTCTACCAAGCCTCCCCGAAGCAGGATTATAGGTGCACGCCAAACACCCAGCTGATAAATGGGCTCTCAATCGATAATACATTACTGTAATAAATTGATTTGATGAGCACGCGGATTCTTTATTGTGTCCAAAATTGGTCTCGTCACTTGTTCTATAACTATTAAAGAGCTTCTCGGTGTTTCAATAAATGAACAAAATGCAAGACCTGACAATGTATGTACTGTGTGCGTCAAGTATTGCAAATCTCAATTTAATATTCCGAAATATCGATCTATGCACTGTAATTTACGCCAAAGCTCATTGATCGTACAAACCTTATTTAGAGTTCTGCAAAATAACATTGCATTTAAGATCATACTTCACAGGATCATTTCTGTAGTATATCTTGACTTGTTTCCCACCAGAAACTTGTCTCCTTTCAACCCACGATGACGAGTTAAGACGCTGGTTTCTGAGCGTGAAACAGGCTGTGAGTGTAGCTGTCTCGACAGCATCAAACACAGTCATTGAGGACCGTTTCCGTTAAATCCATGTGAAATAGCGGAAGGAAACTAGCGTGTTCAGAGTGGTTGAGATGATAAAACAAATTTAAATTCTTGAAAATCTAAAGAGATAAATCTTAATAATAATTCCAGGTATTCGTGTCCTTAAATCATCTGCTTGTATGGCAAAATAAATTGTGAAAGTGAGGTTGGTCAATTTGAGGATGTGTCATGACTTTATGATCGTATTGCATTCTTTTAGTTATTGTTATTTAATCATGATTAATTATCGTTCAGAGCTTTTGTCGTCAGGTGGCGTGGCAAAGCCATATTCTGAAAAAAAAGGACCTAGTGTGATAACGAGAGTAAAATTTGCAACGCCTTCAGCGTAAATTGTATCTCCCTTAATACAGTATGAGCATAATAAAACAAATGAAAATGAACTTTATAAGCATCAAGTGGTCGCGTCTGGAAAAATGAACAACTCAATATTTTATAGCATTTCTTGAATGTTTTGAGTGATATGAGTATTCTTCGTACACCACCGGAAATGTGTTGAACCTCAGTGGTTATTTTGGGCAGTAATCCTTGTAACATTATCGCTTCTCGGCCTTTTGGCTAAGATCAAAGTGTAGTATCTGTTCTTATCAGCTTAATATCTGATACGGGTTCAAATGGACCCCAGAATATTAAACTGATTTTTGGCATACGGTGGGAATACAGTGCTTGCACTGCTCCCGCCACGGGTTGACCCGGTATTGCAGTACCTCCGGGATCGGCTCACCCTCTATGAGGGAGAACATATTGAATAAAACAGAAATTGTCTTAGCACCGTATAATAAAAGACCATGTATAATTGCAAAACTGTCATGTAGACATGTTTGTAATTTTTTCTAATTGTATTTTTTTCGTAATATCAAGAAAAGCATAAAAAAATACGTACTTGATTGTGTTAACTAATTAGTACTGTTCATCTTTCGATGTGATGTTTTTTTTTAAAATATGAAGATGCGTGTATTTTCATATGAAAAGTCGATTTTCTTATTTTCTTATTTGCCAATTGGACGACCAAATGAAAAAAAACAAGCAATTTGTTTCTTGAAAAGTATTTGCAAAGATCAAGACCATGAAATAAATACTGAGCTTTATTTACTATATTTTGCTCGAGTTCGTAATTCAAGTCGATGAAAGAAAGTGGGTGGTATTCTCTAAACGTCAGTCAAATACTTGAACACTCTTTGTCAATATTGTTCTGCTGTATACAAAGTATTAAACAAAGTGAAAAAGCATCCACAATCATACTTACCTGGCTCAGAGGCAACCATGATCACCAAGGTGGTTC